>NW_020174574.1:93835-101743 GCF_003031525.2 Neophocaena asiaeorientalis asiaeorientalis | reverse complement strand
TGAGATCCCAACAATGAACTGACTACCTAGGAACCTGAAAAGGCTTCCTCCTAAAAGTGCCCAAGTGCCTGGGTGCCAAAGGAGTATGAAGAATAGAGGCAGAGACCAGGGTGGAGGGATCAGCCATAGCCAGAAGAGGCTGTTTGGGATGTGTACCAAGCTTGGGGGACTTTCAAGGGCAGGATTCCTGACGTGCCTCTGAGGTACTTGCATTGTTCCATGAGACTGAAAAATCTTTTATCATGAATCCCCTCAAAACCCAGACACTTAGCATTATGCAGTTTGCAAAAGCGCCACTGTTGACTGGATAGCTGGGAGTGGGGTATGATGGCCAAGCTTTAAATCAAACCAAACCAAACCAATAAACAAACAGTAAAGAAAGCACCAAGAGAAAGTAACCCTGTTGCCCAGAAGCATTCATATAGCAAACTTAATGCAAAAGCATACAAGGTAAGGGCAATGAAACCCCACTGATGATGTGGTGGGGGAGGGAGGAGAGGCAAATGAATGAGGGGCCACAGGCATCATGCTAACCGTTGCTGCTTGTTGCTGTCTCCGCGCCCTTTGACCCTCACGTACCATTTGTATAATGGCATCAGCCTCAGCCTCCAGCTGCCGAACAGCTGCCTGGATGCTGCTAGCTGAGCCTAAACCGGAAGAACCTGGGAGAAAGAAAAAAGAAGGTAAGATGTAAACTGTAGAAAGAGAGAATGCTCAATATTCTCTCCCATCTCCTGGGCCACCACAGGGCACCTTGCTGAAGTCTTTGAGCTTTAAGCTCAGGCAGCCTCAGAATGCTCATCGTAAGGCACTAAGAACTACCTTTACAGATAAGGGCAGGTGACATGGGGCTGGGCAGACGGATGGTGGCAGGTGAGAGAGTTCTGCGGGACAGGGGGAAAGACATTGGATTTGGCATGCCATAGCTGAGGCAACATGGCTACAATATTTTAGCCAAGAGTGTTCAAGGAAGCAGAGAGGAGACAAACTCAAGTGAGTTAAATCTTGTTCACCAAAAGATCTGTCCCCAATTTCCTTGCCAGATTTCCACTCCCCTTTAATTCCCACTTGCTCTAGTGAAATTTCCTATGTAGACGGCTTGAGTGAGATACAGAATGCAGCCACCAACATTTTAAGATAGGATCATCATTTTCCTTAGAAAAGATCAAACAGGAAGGAGACATGACATTAAGTCCTGCCCTCCAGGGTCTCTTGTTTTTCCACCACCAACCTTGCCCCTCAACTGGACACCCCAGTTCCATACCTAGCCTGCCTGTCTGCTTGGCTTTCTTGTTAGCTCGGCGTGTGTCGTCCCGGAGCTGGATGATGACCTGCAGTACCCTCAAGAAGAACTTCTGGGTAGATGTCTTGGATGTCAACATGGACATAGAAGGCAACTGGAGCTCCCGGCCACCCAGAGGTCGCTTCTGAGATGCCACGATTACCACATTCTCAGCCATGTCAAACCTGGAGAGTGTAGAGGTGGCTTGCGTATACTGAGAGCATCAAAGCATCAACACCCAGAGCAGGCACGGCTTTCTTGTGTCAAGCAAGGGGTAAGGAATCTCAGAAGAAAACCACGCAAGTAGGAAAAATAGGGCCAAGTGTGTACAGGACAGAAACAAAGTCTGTCCAGTGAAGAGGGAAAAAATAACCAGGAAGCCAGGAAGAGCCACTGTTCAGAATGTCCCTGATCCCAACCCCACAGCCAAATGGGCAGCTGCCACCTACCTGCTCTGCATTTTGCCTTTCAGCTTGGTGGTCTGTGGCTGCTCCTCAGGCAGGCCATCAGGGGAGAGGGTCTCACACTGGGCTCGCCGCTGCTGTTCCAGATTGTATTCCCGTAGTTCAGCCAGAAGGGTTCCTGGGCAGGCAGAGAAGCCAGCAAGTGTTCAGAGACTTCCCTAATGAAGCAGTGAAAAGCCAAACCTTTCCAAGAAAACTTCCTAGGTGCTTTGCTCAGCTGCACTGAACCTGGAGTAAGCAGAAATTTTGCTCTGTTCATTTTACTATGTGTGCTCACAGATCAACTAACTGCTCAGGGGCCACTGGTTTATCTGGCCTTGAGAATTTGCTGAATCTACAAGAAATAACAGCTCAGTGCAGAGGGGAAAAAGTATCTCTTTTGAAGCCCGTATACCTCTCAAACTTCTTAGGTTTTTGTGGTAATCTCAGGCAAATTGCTTAACCTCTTTCCCAATTTGCTTACCCATCTTAATAATGGGGCTCATACTGCCTAACCTCACAAGGCTGCTTTGAGAATTAGGAGATAACTGTCTAGCAGAGTGCCTAGGATACTGCCTAACCTATGGATGTTGAATAAATGGTGGCAGTCAAGAAAGATCAGAAGCCTCTTTTGGAAGAACTCTGTAATTCTCATGCAACAAAGAAGATCCTAGGTCACACAGTTTAATTGACTCTTATCACCTCAGCCCCAGGGATGTTTGTGAGAAGGAGATAACTACACAGGTGGTTGAGATCTAGGGAGACCCATGATTGGGATGGGGGGTGGGAGAGAGCAAAGAGAGTCTCTATGCTGAAAGCAAATCTGGCCCCACTCCTTGATTCAGTCACCCCGTCATCTGGGTTTTAGTTTTCTTCTTGGTAAAACAGGAAGACTGAAACTAGATAATTTGCAAGTATTCTTAGAATTTTTGTACCCTCAAAACTGCACAAAGGCGGAGGGTATTATTCTTTCAATTCCCGAGCCTGAATGTAGCATAGGTGCATCTCTGAGGTGGCGAACTGCCTCAGCAGGCTCATCATAGGGCTCTTATGAGTGCCCAGAATGGAAAAGCAATGTCGGTCCTATGAGTGCTCATTTTCCTTCACTAAGCACCAACTACCAGCTGTGTGCCAGGGATTGGGAATGTACAGAGAAGACCAGCCCTGCTCTCAGAGAACTGGGCAGAGGAAAACAGATGACAACCTAGTATTTTCAGTGCTGTGACAGAAGAGCTCATGGGGCTGTGCTACAGATGCATAGAGGAGTTTGATTCAGCCTGGGGGTTCAGGGAAGGCTTCCATAAAGAGGTGACACCTAAGTGAAAGGTTTCAGAAAAACAGGGTGCTTTACTCCTATTATTACCTATCTGTTTACAAAGGGTATAACCCAGATGGCGGGCTCCATTCAGTAGCAGCTTCAAAACAGTGTCCCGGGTCCCAGGGTCCCCCCGAGAGAGCTGCAGTAACACATTGGCTGCATCCTCTAGGCCTTCTTCAGAACAAGAATGGGATGTCAACACCTGGGAAAAAGAAAGGAGATGGGGTGAGCCCCAACTTGAGAACTAAAACATTATCTACCCCAGTCAACTCTTTCTCCCCCAACCAGAGGGAGGTCAGAAGAGCTTGGACTCACCTCCACAGAGAGCTGGAGCTGATTTTCAGTGAGGCCAGAGGATACCATCTTAAAGTCTGTGCTGCTGCCGATATCACCCACCTTCGCTGGAGATTTGCTGGCCTTAGTAGTAGTAGAAGCTTTGAGGAAACAAGACACTGTAAGCCTCTGAAACTCACATGCCAGAGACTTAAGTGGCAGAGCCAATCGCTGCATTGCCCAGGGCTTCAAAATGGAAAAGTAGTGAAAATGAAGATCCACCCCACATAGCCAAATCCAAATGACTTGGGATACCAAGGACTCTTATGACTGTACCTTCTAAAGTGACAAAGAATCCCAGATTATTTTTCACAACTGTTCCCCTACCATCAGAGGGCCCTCTGAAAGACCCCCTTCCTTCAAAATCTGTTTCTTCAAATGATTCTTATTAGTGTGCCACAGGGCTCATTCCCTTCACTTCCTGGGGTGGCCTGGCTACTTGATTCTACCCTGATTCCCACTGTATCCTGCCTGCTCTTGAACTGCTTCCTCTGAGAACTGGCTCCCTCAACCAGGCTAGAAAGACTGGGGATTCTTTAAAGACAGGGACTTTCTCCCCCTCCTCCTTTTTGAGCTTAGCTAGGGGAAGCCACATTCAGTGGTCTCCACAGGAGTGGTGGAGTGGGGAGGGAGGGGAAAATGGAGAGAGAGAACTTGGACCAATGAGGGTGAGAATTAACACATTTGGCTCTCACAAACACAAACCAAGCTGATTGCTGTCATTTAGGGAGGAATACCTGGGTGGGGCAGAGTTGGGGGTGAGGTGGGTGTACACACCCCACAGCTCCCAGCCTATATCCACACTTACTTGAAACAGTAGTGGTAGAAGTCGTGGGGGTGGTCACTGTGGTTGAAGCGGCTACAGCAATGGTGGATATAGTCGTGGCAGCAACCAGGGACGGAACAGAAGTGACAGGGGTGGTTGCAGCAGGGGGAGTGGGTGTGCTGGAGGCAGCAGTGGTAGTGGTGGTAGATGTGGTTGAGGTGGCAACAGTGGTGGAGGAAGCACTGTTGCCAGAATTAGCCTGTGCTTCCGACACTTTGTTTTCTGGGAGAGCAATTGAGATGAGAGAAAGGAGTCTGAGGAGCTTCTCAGTTAAGAGAGAGCTCCGGCGGATGACTGGGTGTGACAACATGTTCATGAGCTGCCCCAGTGGAGAGGCCTCGAGGCTGTATGGGGAAGTTTCCCCCTCACCACCAGCGCTCACTGGCACTGACTTCACGGAGTTCTTGCCTTTCCGGCTGACATTCATGTTGTCCAGTTTTACCAGTAAGTCCCAGAAGTCTGTGCAAATGCCACTGCTCGTGGACTGTGAAGAGCATGGGCTGCAGGCCTGCTTACTGCCCCTCTCCCGATCACTCTCACAGTTTGTTTCTTTGGTCCGCTGCTGTGTGAAGTGGCTGGGAAACACCTGCCAGGAAAAGAAGGACAGGCTTGGTCTAGGAGGTCTACACAGAAAATGTCTTGTGACAAGGAAAGAAAACTGGCTCCTAGACTCTCCACTCCTTTGGACAGCTTTAGTAACACTGGAGAGATGTAACATAGGAGTTTTATCCAACTGATGTTGTGAAGCAGCCTAGAGAAACTAACAAAAGCTCTGTAGGGAGACAGACGATTAGCAAACTTTTCTGAGCATCTATCTCTATACTTACAAAATGGGGAGGATACCTACATGGCTGTGCAAAATTGTTGAGATTACCAGGCATTTTGCATAGTGCCTGGTATAAGGCAGGCCCTCAACAAATGGCAGCAAAGCTTATGAAAAAGAGGACTGAAAAAAAAAAAGATAAAAAAGGACTGAATTAAGTTCTAGGTCCAGCCAGCTCCATCACTTACTAGCCACATGACAAAGCCACTAAAGATTTCTGTATCCCAGCTTCTTCATCTGTAAAATGGGAACCATGCAGACCACTGAGGGTTGTTTGATGGCTGAATGAGACAATGCATAAAAATTGTGAAGAGTGAACACAAAAACCCCACAAAATTACTTACTGGACAACCTCCCAGAAACAATACAGGCCTCAGCACCAATGATGAGGACCTGGTAGCTCCCTCAGAGTTCAGATTTCACTACACTATGGCTGACAACCATCTTCCATCCCCAGGAGTTGGGTTCCTCCAAGCTCCTCACCTTGGCTAATTGAATGAGTGTATCCAGAACGTGTCTGCAGACAACAGGAGCAGCCTGGGGGTGGATGTGGACAGTGGAGCCACTACTTGCATGCTTCTCAGTATGTTTGCGCCCCCCTGAACGCTGGATCTGGAATATATTAGTCCTGCAGCCTAGGGCTGCATCCATGGATACTGAGAGCCAGGAAAGCTGGTTGGAGCTCTTAGACTCCATCTTGTGTAGCAGGTCCAGGGGCCGGTTCTCATGGCTGCTTGACCCGCAGCTCTTGCTTGACTTTTTGCCCTTTTCCTCACTTGAGGAGAGCCTGGGTGTTTCAATGCAAAGCTCACTCTCACTGCTGCGCTGCAAGATGGAGAGCAGGCTTCGGATGACCCAGTGGCGAGTCTGGGCATGGTAGCAGAGATTTCTCAGTACTCGATGTAGACGGCTAGTATTGAGCTTTGGCTCATCCACAAAAAGTAGGACCAGGAGACAAGAGAGGGCTTCGTGATCCAGGAGGAGCCGTCCTCGGAGGCGTAGGAGAGTGTCCACATTACTGCCAGAAGGCCTGGAACAGAGCATGGTTTCTGGGTAATACTTCGGCTAGAGCTCTGGGATCAGGCATAGGCCTAAGGGAGGGGGATGAGCTGGATACATCCAGGAGGCTCGAGCAGGGAGGGTGTCCAGTCCAAGGACTCTTAAGTATTCTTAATAGTAACAACAGCTGTCTCCTTGAGTGCCTACTATGTTCCAGACACCCTACAATATCTGTAACAGCTTCCTCACGGGGCTCCTGTAAAGACTAGAGAACCACCCAATTTTGAGATGATGAGCAAGAGGCTCAAATAGGTTAAGTGACTTGTCCTACATCACACAACGATTGAGAAGAGAGCAGAGATTGCAGCCCAGGTCTGTATCAACTGCTAAAATTGGACTGCCCATAAAGTCCTAGGACACAATGCTTACTTTGGCTTTCCATAGACTACCAGGAGGTTGCCTGCTGAATAGGGACTGATCACTCCACGCTCTGGCCTTGTTAATAATGAACTCTTCTGCAGCCTAGATGCTGTAATCTCAAGGCAAGTGGTTCTCACTGTTTTCCTATTTGTGTGGGAGGCAGGTGGCTTTCCTTGTTGTAACCACAGCTAGAGCCTGCTGCCTGCCTACTTTACTTTGCGATTATGGTCTACAGTAGCTACACTAACCAGAAGTGTGGCTTTCTGAAGGGGGAGTCCAAAGATCTGGCTTCCCCAATTCATTCAAGTAAACATCCTAGAGAGATCATTCAGCCTCTCCACCTATAAATAAAGGGAGTTGGACTAGTAGTAGACATGGAAGGTGGTATGGCAAGGAAAAAAAGACAGGCAAAGGGTACCTATTATGGCTGCTGCTACCCCCCATCTGGAAGGTGCCGCCTCTCTGCACGGCAAGCCGAGTATATTGGACCCCACGGTTGCCACTCAGGCGACTGGTGAAGGCTGGAAGGAAAGAAAAAGGAAACTGAAATTGGGGAGGGGGTGTGTGCTGAGCTGGGTCCAAGTAATACAAAGGGGAACAAAGAGTCTCATGTGGCCAAAGCCAGACATTCCAGAGCCCTCCCACTTGCCTCCCTCTGTACCCGGGCTTCGAAGAATGGCAGAGAGTGCAGAGGTGCTGCTGTGCCCAAAAAGCCGCTCATGCATGAGCTGCCTCTGCCGGGCTTCTTGCTCTCGCCTCAGGGCTTGAGCCTCAGCTGCAATGTCAGGTGGCATCACGGCCAACACGCTGTCCTCCATGTCCTCTAGGACACTACGGCGCAGGTCTGAGGGCAGAGTCTGGATGAAGGTCACAGGGTCCATGGGGGTGTCTGAGCTGGCATTCTGGGCCAGTTCCCGTCGCTGTTGCTCAGCTCTCTGCTGTGCCAGTACCTACAGAGCAGGAGGAGTCAATGGGGGCATACCCACAGCCAGGTAGCCTGGCACCACCAGCCCCCCCCCGCTCACATACTTCCTCCTGGATGGCTGGAGGCAGGGCAGCCAGGAACTCAGGGCTCACTTCGGTCACACCAGGATTCCCCACCACTGCAGGAGCTGAGCTATTTGTCGAGGGGGCAGTCCGTGTTGGTGGACGAATGCCCAGCTGGTTCTGTAGAACTTCTCGGCGAATGTCATCAGGGAGAGCGGCCAGAAAAGAGGGGTCCACGCCTTCGGGAAGACTAATACCTGAGGGGATATGCAAGATGTGAAGGGACTCTCACTTCTACTGAAGCCTAAAGATGTACTTGGATCAAAGAAACCCATGGCCTTGGATGAGGGAGACCAGCTTTCTCTGTCCTCATTTCATGCCAAGGACACAGGGGACACAGAGAAGGCCCACCCACCCTTCCCTAGGCTTAGAACAGCTGTTATATGCCAAGTTCTGTGTGTGCACTGTCTCTTCACC
>NW_020174574.1:63006-93732 GCF_003031525.2 Neophocaena asiaeorientalis asiaeorientalis | reverse complement strand
CATGCCAAGGGTTACTAGAAGCCTAAACAGCCCCAGGATGGCCTGAGCACACATGGAGCTCACCTGCTAGAGGATCTTCTTCTTCACTGCTTGTTGAAGGCAGTGGTTCTTCTAGGATTCCCCGGGAATCTGCTCCAGAAATGGCCACGGCAGAATCTCTGGTGGAAGAACTCTCAGAGGATGCAGGGGTAGAGCTAAAGGAAATCATTTTCAGGTTCTCTGTATTATATTTTCCCACTTATAAAATATTCCTATAGTACCCCCTTTCTCACAGAAGCCAAGTTGATTTCCCCAGTATACAAAGCATGTGTACTGGTTACTAAGTATGAACGTGGCTTGAAATACCCACCAACACACCCTGCCCTCCTCTCACTCACACAGTGCTTACCTGTCCTCAGGGGGCTGGGTAGGTTCCCCTGACCCATCACTCCTGCCTTGCACTTCTGTCACAACTGGTGGGGCATCTCCAGGAGTGGAGCTGCCTGCTGTGGGCTGCTCAGAACTGCCAGGTGCTGAGGTGTCACCCACAGCTTCCTCCAGGGTGCAGGAAGCCAGGCTGCTGGTGTCCATGGGAGAGCCTTCCAGTTGACTGCTGACAGCTGTCAGAGCATCAGAATCTTCAGCTCTCTCTGGGGAAAGAGAGGCTAGGAGGAAGTCACATGGAGAGGTTAGATCTCTGCTTCAAAGAGGGGGAGGCTGAATTAAGAAGCAGCCAGATCAGACTTCTCACTTCTTCACCTTCACTTCACGCTGGCCTGATGCTCCCCCCTCAATCTCATTTGCTTTAAAAAACTCATCTCAAGCCCTTTCTATTATCTGTTGAACATTTATGGTGTTCCAAGCATGCCTGTGAAACATCTTCTCTAGGCACCCGAGGTAAGGGATCCTGTCACTTTCAGATTTCCTGCAGGCATCATTTACATAAGCTCTTTGGTTCTGCTCGTCTAAACAAACAAGGTTCCTTTAAGGCAAAACCCCCTACACCCTAAGGTTTTTCCAGAGCACGTCACAGGCAGTATAGTAAAGAGCAGGAACGGCAAACAGGCTTGTTTACCCTGTTGGAACACTGCTGAGAAGAATTTTGAGGCCCCATTTCAAACCAGTGGGAAATAGTGCCATGAGATAAATGGTGTTGCCAGGATGGGAGAGCTGCTAAGTGTGCGGTCACGTGCTTGCCCATTCCTGGAAATGTTGAAGAAAAGCAAGCTTCAGAGTTACACAGATCTGGATTTTAATCACAGCTCAACCACTTACTGAGTGACCTTGGGCTAATTATTTCACTTCTGAGTTGCAGCTTATTCATGGAGATAACACCCTCTACTTTGGATGATTGTTTTTTAAAGAAGTTAAATAATAAAATAAGCATGGCATGATAGCCAGGAACAGAGTGATCACCTCAAACTGTTGGCACCATCACTAGTATCATTAAGACACTCCGATGTATATATAATCATTTGAGGACACAGAGAAGAAACCTCAACTTTAGCTAAAAAGGTAATGTGCAATATGAGACCCTACTATGAGGGCTTGAGCTTCTACTTTAGAAATTCTCTAAAGTAAGAGAGTAAAGAGAAACTACAAAGATGTCCATTCTTCCCCCCTGTTCTACCCCTACCCGCAAACCTTGAAATTCTACTCACTTATAGTGGGAGCTGGGGATAGCTCCATCTGAGTTGTTTCTGCTTCTCCACTTGGCCTTGTGGGACCCAATTCCTCTGGCTCTACAGGCATCAATAGCTGGGTAGAGCTTCCCGCTTCTCCAGTCGGGGACTGCAGCTCTTGAGGAATCTCTCCCAAGGCTGGTGGGGGTGGGAGTGTTGGTTGCTGTTGTGAGGGCTGCAGAGTGACAAGGGTCTCCTTGGGCTCAGATGCAGCTGCATCAGTTGAAGATGGGGTTGTTGGGTAGCTTTCAGGCATGGGAGTCCCATCTTTCTCGGAAAGAACGACAATGGGGTTGTTAAAAGGCAATCAGCCAAGGACCGGGGGAGCCACTCAATCAGCACATGTGGCATGACAAGTATCCCACTCAGTCAGTGATGCAGGATTCCCCTCAGTCACCAACTGCTCCTAGGAACAGCTCGTGGCTGTTCTGGTATACTCAGGATGAGGGCTAAGGCACAGTGCTATCTTAGTCCCAAGAACCAAAAGATCTGACTCTTTGTAGATCTCTATGAATTAAATCCATTCTGTGCCCTGGGTGGAAGGGGGAGAGTTCAAGTCACTTTATAATACTTGCCTCACCCTAAATACCACCTGTCCCCTTCCACCTCCCTTTTCTTGCAGTCCTGATTATCCAAGGAACATCTACAACTCTGTCTGATGGAGGCAATGGTGTTAAGACTAAATGTGAATATGCAACACACCAGGGAAAGTAGTAAGTTGTATAGTTATCTTCTAATTGGGGCTTAAAATCCCTACCCCACAACAATACAACTTACTACCTCACCCCGGCATGAACAGAATCCTCTAGCAAGGGCAGTAGGCAAAAGGCCATTTTACCTGATGACAGACCCTTTCAAAGACCTTCTACCAGATTCAGAGCACCAGGACACCTACCCTCTTTCACTGCTTTAAAAAATACTGTGTAGGCTTTGGTACAATCATTTCCCAACTCAAGTGCCAAAGGAGACAGAAGGTATAGGGAAGCAGAAGAAAGTTCTGAGGAAATAGGGGTGGGGGAGACATATAATACCATATGGACCAGTTATTAGAATCACAAAATGGCTACTGACGTTAGGAAAATTAGGAGAAATAGAAAGCATATAGTAGTAATACCATTTAGCCCACCGAGCTACCTTCCCCAAAAGCAGATTGCTCAAGGCAACATTATTAGACTTTTAGATTCCACAGACCCATGAAATTTATAGAAAAAGGAAAAAATAAAGAGACAAGAGACTAACACAGGATCACTAACTTTTAATTTAGCCAAGAAAAAAAAATCCCATTAATATCATTTAATAAAAATATTTTGATACCAAAAAAGTAGGAAATACATAATCTCTGTAATTTATAATAGTCCTTTAAATTGAACAAACTCGGCTTTTTGAAAAACTCATTAAACCTCCCTTATTCTGTTCATTTCCACTGAGGACTAGCATTTAGGAACCACTGTCATCAGGTGTTCTCATTAAGCACCACACCATGGGGGTCAGTAAAGGGAACAGGACACATGGCCTCACTACACATGCCAGAACGCAGTATAGCATAATCAGAATGAGAACCTAAAAACACAGCACATCGGAGGGGAAGTGCACCACCGTGGGAAAGACAGTAGACTGTATAGTTATCTCCAAGATGGGGTATGACCCTAAAACTATACAATCTACTACCTCATCCCACAGAGCACCAGTGTTCATCTTCAGCCCACTTGGGCCAGCTATTTGGGTCAGGATAAAAAACCAATCAATTAGCAAGAAGGGGAAAAGGGAGGGAGAGTTACCTGAGAGGTTCTGTTCAGTGGAGTCATTTGTCTTAGATGTAGTACACTGCAAAGAAAAGGGACAGACCAATGTGGGACTTTGCAAGCACATGAGATAGAGGTCAACTTTAAAACAGTTGCCATCTCCCACATATGACACATATGACCTGGATGGAAGATGGGCACTTTAGCATGCAAACATACCTCCAATTTCTCTAATACATACTCATGCTCAAGGATTGCTTGGGGACAAGGGAGAAACTGTCAGGGGGCTGACTAAACAATGAGAGGAAAGGATAATAAAAACCACATTGGAGATGGGCTTGGACATAGGACATGACCTGAACACAATCGTTGAGACAAGCAAGAAATTCTTAAAAGTTTCATCTGTATATTTCCCTTCCTTAAGCTCATTTTGTACACTCTGGCTTTTTCAATCATATGCCAGGCTTATTTCCTATCCCTTTACATGTGCTTGAAACAATGTTACTATTTATTAGGCAAAAGTTCTATACAAAGATATTTGTTAGATCAAGCTTGTTATCATTAATTGAACATTACAATATCCTTTTAAATCTGATGCCCTGTTGAGTGAGGTATAATAAAGTCTTTCACTCAAGTTTTTTTAGTTTCCTCGTATTTTTATCAGCATTTACTTCATTTATTTCAAAGCTATACTATTCAAGGTTCCAGAAGTTTCAGAAAAACCAAAATCATGTTAGAGATTTCACAAATTGAACCCTAGAAAATGACATGTGGTCATGGGGTTCAGGGTAGGAACACTTTCTCTGATCTGAAGCCTAAGCCCAACTTATTCAAATGTTGGAATGGAATCATATTGGTAAGGTTTCCCTGACACTTAAGAAGGTAATCCACCGAAACGGAATTGAACCATTAAGAGCATGGGCTTAGTCAAGGTCATTGTTCTTGTCTAGCTGTAGTCACTGAAAGTAGAGACTGTATAGTGTAACTGGTGAGTCAGGAGCTGCTCTGGTTCTGGCTCCAGTTTTCCCCAGCAAAACACCGGAGAAACAATTTTCCCTCTGGGTTTGATTTCTTTTCCCCTAAAAACCATTCAAGTGTACAGTGAATTTGAAGTGGATCATTTCTCAGTTTCAGTGTGAACGTCTAGAATCTTCAATGACTCTTGGGGCCAGCCACATGTATGCTAAAACCGTGGGAAAGTTAGGGCAGACATAGCCAAAGATGAATCCTCCCAGCTCTTGGGAATCACCTGTGCACTCTGATCCCTGTTCTCCTTATCTTCTTTGCCTTTGTCGGTTATCTTTGTTTCTTCCTCAGCTAGTTGTTTCCTGCGTTTCTCCCGCCTTTCTTCCAGCTCCTCATCCCTCAGGAATTCCAGGTGATTGACAATGGGCACTTTAACAACTGGACCAAAGAAGCAAAGATCGGAGGCTGCTCAGGGGAGGTGGGGGAGAAAGCCAAGAGGCAGAGCTTGGGGCCACAGAGAACCAGGGAAACAACTTTCCATGCACTGTCCCAGCCCTGGAAGACTCACTACTGCCCTGATAACCAAACTGCCACACACCTGAAACACAGTCATGCATGCTCTCAGCATCAAGAACTTTGCATTCCTCTGTCCAACGGGTCAGGGCTGTGGGGATGCTGGACAGGGTCCCTGTAGAGAAACAAAGGAGAGTGAGACTCTTGGCATTGTCATGCATCAATTGATCCAAAAATTGCAGTATTTCCCTAACAGGACCCAATGTCTATCACAAGGTTTGGAACATCATAGGTATCCAGATGTAATACGGTTTTTATTGCCCTTGGCTAAATCACTGAGTGGTTCTGGCTCCTATAAAATGGGATTTCTCCAGGCAGGGCAGATACTGTTCTGCTTTCCCTCAGCAGGGAAAAAGAACCAGACAAACGTTACCCTCTCTTTCACCACATAAACTTGCCTGCTTGGCTGGTAGCTGTACTCTGATCATGGAAAAAGTCATCCAGTAGTTCATCGTCAGACCGGGCAATGATGTGGACGTCATCGTTGCCCACTAGGAGGCGGGCCCGGCCTCGGCTTTGTAGGGGAAGGCTGCTGCTCAGCTGAAGGATGTCAGCAGCAGCAGAGGGACCAAGCAACCTGTAGGGTGACGGTGGGGTACCATGGTCACTGTACATCCACAGGGACACTGCAAACTGTTATTGTGAGATCCTTTCTGTATCCTCTACGAAATGCATGACATTATTATGGACCTGATCATATTGCACATAAGTCTTAGTTACTTTTCTAACTACTCCATCAGTTTGCAAACTTGTTTTGGGCTAAGGTTGCGTATTACTCCATAGTTCCTGGAACAGAGTGAGCGTCACTGATAATACCAGGCACTGTGTTAGGGTATAATATCTCTCTTGTACACCCACTACCGTCTGTGCATTGACCATTATGATAACTATATTCCTTCTTTTCACTTCGAAAATTGTTTCTCCCTAGTGGGAGAAACTCTAAGCTAAAGGGCAGGGATCCTGTCCTGACCATAGCTTAAGTGCTAAGTGTTTGGCGTATGAGATGCTTAGTGACTGCTGACTGTATGTACAGGACACTTAAGCAGAAAAACATGTTATACAATTTGGTATTCTCCCAAAGGCTGCACATATAATCCACAAAGAAACAGGACAAATACATTATCTGTGTGTGTGACAAGAGCATTATTCCCCCAGGTCAAGACAATGCTGAAGCTCACTGAGCCCAACTATCTTCCTTGTAACTCACCTCTGCAGTATAAGAGGAGGATTGGGCTGACGATTCCCAGGGTAGTGAACGTGAATGGTGTGGCCTGTGTTGGCCGTCAGCTGCCTCAGGGTCCTCTGACTGCGCCCAATGCCCTGGGTGAGACGCGTTGTAGAAGAGCCACTGCCCAGCGTCAGGGAACTGTGGTCTGCATGGCGTACCATCAGTGGGTGGGTGGTAGGGATATTTCCTGGGGATGGGGGGATGTCTGCTGCAAGGACAGTATGCGAAGGGGTCAGTGCCAAAAAGAAATTTCTTCTGTGGTTGTTCAAGCAGAACCATGTCTCCTGGGCCTTACTTCCTCACACGGAAACCTGAGCTTTGTCCTTTCTCCCTCATTCCCATGCCTTATCTACGATCACTGACACTACCATGGCTTATGCCACCATCTCTCACCTAGATACTGCGACAGCCTCCTAAATAGTACTTTCTCCCAATCCATTCTCTATACTAAGCCACAGTGATGCTTGTAGGCCCCTCAGAAACATGCTGTTCTCTCCACCTTGACGACTCCTCTCCCCCTTCGTCACCTGCACTTTTGTTCTTGGCCTAGGTATTACTTTTTCTGATTCTACAAATGGGCCTAAAAACCCTTTACTCTGTGCTTTCTTACCATACTACAATGTAATGCCTGCTGACTCATAATTCCTAATAGACCATAAGCTCCTATGAGGGAAAAGGATTGTTTTCTTTTTTATTGCCGTATCCCTAGCACCTAGGACACAGTAGGCACTCCTCAAATATTTGTTCAATTTGCCGAATGGACAGAGGCTCAACTTAATAAGGAAGATTGATGGAAATCACAAAAATGCAAAGAAAATCACAAAATAGAAAGTATCTTGAAAATTATGTAATCCACCCCATTTTTTTTCTTTTCACATTTTTCATTTACAGGTGACAAACTGAGGCTCAAAGGTGACAAACTGAGGCTCAAAGAGGTAAGAGACTACTTGGCCAAGACAACAGACCAGAACAGTTCAGTGTTTTCTGCTATATCATGCTTGTGATTTGGGAGTAAAGACCTGCCTTCTCAAGACAGCTTGGTTTTAAGAACTGGATGCTAAAAGGGAACTCTGACGTTGATGGGGGAAGAGAGAAGAGATTCACTCTCTCCTCCGAAAAGATGCATTTTTGATGAACAGAGTGAATGTGTTCAAATCTACTCCCCAATGCCAAGCTCAAAGGTGTCTACCCAAACCCTCAAGATCCAGTGTTACAGACATAAGGATTAGTGATTGCCCTATCACTGTAGCGTACACAAGGGTGCCTGATGCAGTCAGCCTTGGTCTCACTTTTTTTTTAATTCAAGCAAATCATCAAGTTGTCCAGGCTCTAAAATGGCTGGCTGCCTATTTACTGAGGTGGAGAGAACAAAAGGAGCCTCTCACAGTTCCTCCTTCTAGGTATACACTTACTGAGAGAGATGGATTCAGATATCCCTTGCCCCAGGAAGTTGGCATAAGAAAAGAGGTGCTTTCTGTATCAGATTGATAGCTGCTCTAGTTCAGGGTATAAGAAGCAAGAGATAAAACCCAGCTGAGCCCCTGTGTCTTACTAGCACTGGAGAACATGTTGTCAAACTCAATGATGAGATCATCCTCCCGGTCAAAGCGCTCAAATCGGACCAAGGGAGAAGCGTTCATATCAGGGTAATCCTCATCCAATTCCATTTCAGAGCCATCGTCGTCATCGTCTTCATCTCCCTCTTCACCTTCATCATCCTCCTTAAGGGGAAAATAGGAGATGGAGAATTGCTGGAGGTAAGGATTTTCTGAAGTCTGGTGTCATGGCCACATTTGCACATGAGGGAGGGAGGCGCTGAGGCTAGCAACCCAGACTGTTGGTTTTCTCCAGCTGTGTGTTCCCATGGAAGAGGATGTCTGAACCAACCCAAAACACAGTCCCCCCTCACCTGATCATCTTCCTCATCTTCCTCCTCCTCCTCCTCTTCATCCTGACTATCATCCTCATCCTCGTTACTGCCACTGCTGTCCTCTTCCTGAGTGTGCTCCTCCTCATCCTCAGGGTCCAGGATATTCATGGAATCTAAAACAAAGGGAGCACATTGGAGGACTATACTGAGTAGCTAGAAAACAGGCTACTGTGCAGGCCAGCAGATTGAGTGGGAAGGCGATGGGGTATTTGACTCTAGGAGAGGAAGAACCAGATCTGGGGTGATGTACAGACTTAGTGAGCCAGCCCCGATTTCCTGAGAGTGCCAACCAATGCATCAATATGCTGAGCCATGCGGCTGAATGTGGAGGCTGGCTATAGGGTGGTGCTTGAGGAGCCATGGTCTAGGACTTGGCCAAGTCTGTTGGTGCCCCCTTGCCTTTCCAGCCCTACTTTGCTACTGACTGCATCCTGTTGGTAAGAAGGAATCTGGAGCGATGATAGCAGGTGGGTGAGAAGAAAGCGAACCAAGTAAGAAGTGACAAACTTTTGGGCAAGCAGTAGTTAACATGTTATTTGAAAAACTGGCTGAGGATAAAGTGGATGGTGTATGTCAGCGCATGCAGACAGATGCTTCCTTATTCTGCACATGTGGGCAGCTGCCTCCAGGAAAACCCTAGTATAGTGTCTGTCAGACGTGCAGGGCAAGAAGGGAGGCCTTTCCGGCCTCGGCACTCTCACCTTCTCGGTTGGCCTGCAAGGTGGAAGCTTGGCTGAGGTTGGAAGGAGCTTCATCCATCAGCACGTCCTCTTGTGATTCATCCTCTCCACTTCTGCTCACTGAAGGTTACAGAGCAGAGCCTTCACTGAACAACAGAGGACTTCCCTTTCCAGATTGGGTGGGCCTAAAGTAGCTATGTACACCCAGCAGATATCCACTATTTTTCTGGATGAGGAAGACCTGGTGTCTCTGCTGTTGACTAGCTAGGTGAGCTTGGCCAGTCACTTTACCTGTCTGAGTCTCAGTTTCCTCATACGTAAAATGGGATGATCACATCTGCCCTGCCAATCCCACTAACTGTGAAACCACAGAGGATAATGGGTGTGAAAAAGCCTTGTCAAGTTTAAGAATACATGTTTACTTCTGTTTATCCTTTGATTTTCTTCATCAATAAAATAAAAACAAGTAACATATACCCTTGGAGCCAGGTGACAGTAGAGTACCTTTGCTGTTTTTCCTGAGTTGTAAAAAGCAACTTTTTTACAACTCAGCTGTAAAAGTTGTAAAAGATCCTTAGGGAATGATCACTCTTTTTACACTACTGAGACTTAGAGGCAGAAAGCTCCTGGATTCACTGAAGAACTGAAAGGAAAGTACTTTCTCACCCTACAGCCTCCATAGCCTCCTCTAGGCCTCCATGATGTGCCTGATGTATTATCTATACTGATGGCCACCCCCTCCACCTCCCCCACACAGGCAACACTTCAGACCAGCCACAGGTCTGTAGATGGCTTGTGAATTTCTCATCTGTAAGACTGTCAACATCAAGACAAGCAGCAATCTAGGCTGGCTATGAGCCCTTAGGCAGAGCTGAGCAAGCAGATGATGAGAAAAAGGGTCCTCCCGAGAGAGACTGAGGCAAAGGAAGAGGCTATACTCAGTTCTGGGGCTCTCACCTATAATTGTACTGTTCCCAGATCCGCCATCCCTCTCAAGCAACTCATCTATCAGGTCCTCCAGCTCATTCTCAACCTGGAGAGAAATAGAACATATATATGGATGCACACAAGTCTATCATTGTGCTGGTGCTCAACCCTAAAAAAAGCCAGCAAGGGAGCATATATTTCTAGGATAATATGTGACAGAGGATGTTACAGAAACACCACACACTTGGTGCTAAGAGCACAGCAACTACCACATGCTGCCAATCCACACTCAGACTGCCCTTCAAATGGGTCCATCCCAGGTATCTGAGACCAGATTAAGTCTTTATACTCTTCAGGAATTCAGGAATACACGCAGATCTCCTTAGAGCTAGCAGCTCAGGACTGTAGGCCCCATTTCTTACCACTGCTACCAGCTCCAGAAATTACAATGCTTTCTTTAGGGTCTGTAGAAGACTGCCATTTGAATGCCCCAGTGAGAGCTGGTGCTATAGGCACAACAGTGATGTTAAGGAGCGTCCATTAATGACCAGAACCAAGTAAATCAAAGACCCTAGGCCCAAAGGGCTCAGGCCAGCTTTCTATATCAACATTTCACCCGTGCCTATGTTTTCTTGTTGGGATCTACTCCATTTTATAGATAGTATATGGCATCCTGGCTCTGCACCCACCCCTCATTTAATACAATTCAAACACATTTACTGAGCATCTACTAAGCATTATCATCTGTGCTCCTCTGCAAAATAGACAAATGAATTTAGGCAAGGATCTAAAGTACTCACCCACCCACACCACTTGGGGGTTTGGTTCAGCACCACAACAGGGGTATGCTGGGTGATCTGCCTCCCTACCTGCATCTCTTGTGAACTGAGCACCTCAGGCTGCCCAGCAATCACCACTGAGTCGGTTTCAGCCTCCCCATCCATGATATCCCCATCTGCCACCTCTGTCTGAGTGACATCATGATCCTCCTCCTGCACTTCTGCTTCCCCAGGCTCGCCTGAAACAATCAACCAACCAGCAAAATAATCAAAGGGTGCCTATGTGCAGGGCACCATGAGACAAGCGTAAGACAGTAAGGTCCCTTCCCTGGGCAAATTTACAAGTTCTCAGAGAATAAATGAATGGGTGACAAAGGAAAAGACAAGGCTACGTGTGAGGATAGCCAAATAAGGCTGCAATTTTAAGGAATTCTTTGTGGGGCAGATTCCCACGCCACTATGACAGATCTGTGGAAGGCCAGCAAGTTCCCAGGGAAACAATACCAAGCTAGAACAGTTGTGATGCCATGCCCATAAAATAACTACACCCACCCGGCCAGCTCTCCAGTCCATTGGCTGATTCCCTACCTGGGTCCTGTTGGTTGCTATTAGAGTCCTGAGCAGCTCCTTGGGCATCCTGCTCAGACTTGCTCTTGCTAGAAGCACTCTTGCTGCCAAAAAGGCTACTGGGCTGGTTCACAATCCGGGAAAGTGTTTCCAAAGGCTTCAGAGCAGCATTGACTGTGTTGGCCATGTTGGGACTGAGATAAAGGAAGATACAGAGATGAACTGAGCACAGAAATCCATACTAAAAGGGACCAAGGCTCATCAGAGTAACAACTGATCCCAGGAATGGGACATGGAAGGTATAAGGTGAGCCTGAGACATCTTGTGCCAGAAGGCCTTCAAAAGCAAGAAGGCTTTAAAGAATTAATGGGGTCATTACCACAGGCCAAACCTTAGCATCAAAAAGAATAATGATGGTAATAGATTATAACACATTAAATATAATCTGCAGCCACAGGGATACAAATGCAGGCAGAAAAAGGTCTTCTTTATATAAGAATGCCAGCTAATAAACAGGAATGAGAGAATCAGAAAACTATCACTGCAACCAGCAATGTTAAGTGATCTAGGTAAAGACCACTAGTGAATGCTAAAACTACTAAGTTAAAAATCTTCAGGGCATAGGATATTCACGTGATCTTCACGTGAACTTAAAGCATCACCTCACGGATAACTTGTTAATACAAAGTGGAACTCTAACCATTAACTATGTGATCAAACTTAGCATCACCCAATAATGGGACCAAGTGGCATTATGCGTCTCCTGATGTGATGCACTGAGAAAGGCAAACATCACCTATGTAGTATTCTTGCCAAAAAAAATTTACCCTGAATCTAACCATAAGGAAGCAATTAGACAAATCCAGACTATGGGATGTTCTATAAGACATTCGACCTTCTGGACTCTTCAAAACAGTCAAATGTCAAAAAAATAAGAGACATGTGGCAATCAAATGCAATGAATGATGCTCTCTGGATCCTGGATCAACACACTCTCCCCCGGGATATAAAGACATTCTTGGAATAATTGGAGATAGATGAATATGAAGTACATAGTGAGTATTATTATATTAATGGTAAGCTTCTTAGAGGTGATGACGGTATTTTAGCTATGTAATGGAATGTTTGTTCTTAGGAGACACATGCTGAAGTATTCAGAGGTTAAGCATCACGTTTATAACAAATTTCAAATGATTTACCTCACGAAAAGAGGAGGGGGGGAACTAAGGCAAATAGGACAGAATGCTAACCACTGGTTAATCTAGGTGAGACATACAGTGCTCATTATACTGTGAGCTCAAAATTTTTAAACATTTAAAAAAACTGATGAGGTTGCTATCAAAAGAACAAAGAAGTCAGTTTGAAGAGGTCCCATAAGCCCAAAGGTGTAATGAAAAAGAACATGAAGGATGAGCATGAAAAGAAGGATAACTGTAGTGATCCAAGTAATTCAATCAGATTTTAAAAATCAAGGAAAATTCATGAGTCCATAATACTACACAGAAAATAGAAAGCCAGAGCTCGTATTTGAGGTGGAGTTTAATCCATTTTTGACTTTACTCTGAAAATTGGTGACTGAAGGGAAAAAATTAAGTTTTTATCCTGGCTTTTTAGTAGGAACTGTATTATAGGGTAACCAACTTTCCCTCTTGAACTGGAGCTAGAATCACAGAAATATAGCAGCTAATAATGTAGAAGGAATGACAGAAATTACAAAGTTGTCATCGATAACCCTCTAAGAAATTAAAAGACACAGGCAAGGATTATCAACTGGTGTTAAGACCATTAATTAGGTATATGGTTGATAGGGAACTAGACATTTGTACAGTGCTGAAGTAATAACACTGTTATTTTCTGGTAAGGAGGAAAATATAACAGTACAATGATGATTATCACTCTACCCTAGTGGTCAATCTTATCATGATTAATGGTAGTTCAAAGAGATGCATTTCCCCATGATACAATATGAAATGTACATCATCATCTATGATATATCCTAGCCAAATAATGTTTAAATTGCTCCATTAAGCCTCTACCTCTAAGCTTACAGCAAACAGGGAGTAAAAGCAACAAGTTAAACTACACTGCGTGGAACCAACTGGACCAAATCTAGGAAAACATTCTACAGGTCTGATCACTTCAATAAATTCGTTCATGAACAACAGCAATAAAATGAAGATTAAAAAAATTAAGGACCTGTATTAGAATAACAGAGACTCAGAGGACATAACCAGATGTAATACAAGGTCCATAATAATCTTACAATAATTAAGAGGGGGGAAGCTTGGGAAAAAACTGATACAGACCAACTCATGAGTTTGCGGCAAATGAGAGAACTAAGGCCCAAAGAAAGGAAAGTGCCTTGCTTAAAAGCAACAATACTAAGAACTCAGGTTCCCGCCTACATCCAAACTCTTCCTATCACACTGGCTGCTAATTACTTATCTGGCAAGGATACATGAAATACTAGGCAAATGGACAAGTATGAAGCACGATTAAGAAGAGGGCAAAAGCCTGGTGCTGGAGGTCAGGAATAATTTTACCTGGACAGGTCCAGGCTGTGAGGCACTCTGGCCAGGTCATTAACCAGTCCCTTCTTCAGGAAGAGTCGAATGATGTTGTTCATGCCATTGTGTTGGGTCTTGGCTGTTGCACTGCTGTAGAAACTGGAGGTGGAGGGGCAGGACTCCATGATAGTACTGATGATACACATCACTGCCTGAAGCCTAGGAGAGAAGTTTGACATCTCTATCATGTGAATACAGCCCATTCTTAGGCCACGTCTTCACTAACTTGCCTCAGATAACCCTCCTGGTTTCTTCTGTGTTTCCTTCTGGAAGTAACATCTAAACAGGTAAGAAAGAACTCACTCCCTGGGTGGAGGCATTCTTCATTTTCTTTAAACATAATGTGAAAAAGTAAAGTTGAATAACCCCCTCAACTTCTTACTTGAAGACCCTAGAAATATAATGAAAACATCCCTTTGTTTTCTCTAAGCCGTTTACCCACCTCCTCCAAGTGTCATTAGTGCTTTGGGTATTTGGTAGCACTAGAACTATCTGAGAGAACCAGAGAATGTACAGTGTCAGTATGACCAGAACTCTTGTTCAAATGCAAGGAATCCATGGGACAAGAATGAAGTTAGGGGATGCTACTGGTTATTAGCACTAAGTCAGGCACGTAGCACTAAGTCAGGCATTGATTTTACCTGGCATGTTTCTCTGTACTCTCAGCCATAGCCAGTGCCCTTCCCAGGGCTGCTTTTACTTCATTCACAAGGGCCACCTGGGCATCTGTGCCACTCCCTGCGGCAGCCAGGCTTGCGAGGAATAGGCGGGCCAGGGCAGGTGTATCCTTGTCTTCTGCATTCTGGGTATGTGGGAGGAGGTGGTCCAGGACAAAAGCTAGCACACTGCAGTCCTGAAAAGTCATTAATCGTGACATTTACTCACAAGCACAGTTACGCCATACTGTTTGCACATCAACAAGGTACACGCATACAGAACTGATCCTTGGAGTCATCCAGTCAATGATTATCAGGCCCACTTTATAGACGAAAAAACCAAGACTTAAAGGTACAAGCCAAGTGAGTAACAAATCTCGAGTTTATGCTTCCAAATTCCATTCATTTTTCACAAGCTTACACATCTTCATTAATCTGAGGCCTAAAGAAATGTGGCTCGCCAAAGAACTTAAGTCAATGGCGATGATTCAAACCTTGATCCCTAATTCAGTGCTACAATTACTCCAGTTTCTAATTAAATTGTAGTATTTACTGAAACCTACAATGTGCCCAGGACCCTGGGCTAAAAATTGGCAGGGGTTGAATGAGAAACACACAGCACAGTCACAGATATGGATATGCAGAAATAGTTAATGCAGGGTTACTTAAAATATCAAAAAAGGCCCAATAACAGGGAAGGAAATAAAGTCAGACTTTCCCTCCCCCTCTAAAAATGATTTCTGCCCTGATAATTCTTTATCTTAGAAAGAAACTTAGTTCTGTTGTCATTCAAGTAGATTTTGGATCAAAATGCAGGGGCGATTTTGGAACTAGATAGAGATGATGGTTGCACGACAATGAATTACGCCACTCAACTGTATACTTTAAGATACTTAGTTTTATGTGCATTTTACCTCAATTTAAAAAATGCATTGAAGGGACCTCCCTGGTGGTCAAGTGGTTAAGACTCCGAGCTCCCAATGCAGGGGGCCTGGGTTTGAGCCCTGGTCAGGGAACTAGATCCTGCATGCTGCAACCAAGAGCCCACATGCTGCAACTAAAAGAGCCCGTGTGCTGCAACAAAGACCCGGTGCAGCCAAATAAATAAATAAATATTTTTAAAAAATGCATTGAAGAATTCTAGGCTCTGGGTAATAAGATAAGGTGACCCTGTTAACTATTAGAAATAAAAATTTCCCAGTAGTGAATAAAATACAAAGTTAAAACAGTTTTCTGAAAAAAAGTGTAACATTACCAGTAAAAACTGAAAAAAAAAAAAAGCCTTGCAATTTGGGCAACTGAGTGGATTCGTGCAACCATGACTGAGTGGAAGGAATCTGGATTTGAAACCAGAGACCTGGGCTCTAATCCTAGTCTTGCTACTCTGAAGTGTGGCCTTGGGCAAGTTACTGACCTCTCTGAGCCTTCTCTTCTCTCTGTTAAGGGGAGCAATACCAACAACCTTGCAGTGCTGAGGTGAGGATTATCAATAGTATCTGTAAAGCACCTATGAGTACCCAGTACCAGTAAGTGGGTGACTTGACACATATTAAAGCAGATACTTAATAAATTTGCAATTAAGTGTCTTATTCCATAAGTATGCTATTATAACTACAACTGGCATAAATGAGTATAAGCTTTGAAATAAACGCCTAATGTATACTTAATACACATATTCCATAAAGGGCTTATATCCAGAATATATAAAGAACTCAGTAGAAAATAAGAATAAAAGACTTGGACACTTCACAAAAAAGAATATACAAATGGCCAATAAAGACAGGGAAATTTTAACCACAATGCAATAACAGTATGAACCTACTAGAATGGTTAAAATGAAAAACAGGAATACTAAGTATTGGCATGGAGGTGAAATAATCCAAACACCCATATGCTGTGCTGGTGATAATATAAATTGACACAACTGCTCTGGAAAACTTGTTATCAGTTGCTAAAGCTGAACAGACCAGCAACTCCACTCCTAGGCACATAGCAACCAACAGAAATATATGAACTTACGTATGAACGTGTGTGAGTGTGTGTGTGTATAAATACACACACAGACACGAACTTATGTATGTTCACCAAGACATCTGTATGAGAGTGACTGTAGCAGCACTACTTTTAATACTTCCAAAAGGAAAACTAGCCAACTGTCAATAAGCACTAGAATGGATAAGACTGTGTTACATTCACACAATGGAATTCTATACAGCAATGAAAATAAACTAAAACTACACACAAAGATGTAGTTGCAAACATGTTAAGCAAAAGAAGCCAGACACAGGACATACTGTAAGATTCCACTTATATAAAGCACAAACCTAATTCACGAACACAAGATAATGGTGACCTTATGGAATTTCCAAGGGGAAGGGGAGATGTGCAAAGGTGTGAGTGGGATTAGCTTTTGTGGAGTTTCTAATGTTGAATTTAGTGGTAGTCATCCAAGAAAAATTAACTGGTGAATCACTTAGGAGTTGTGTATTTTTGTATGCATTTTAAAAGCTTGCATTAAGATAAAAATAGCTTAAAAAATGGCAGCTGCTGTCATAGATTCTTTGTCTGCAACATTATTGCCCCTGTTCCATTCTCACACCCTTTACTGCTTACTAACCATAAAATAACTATGTGACCTCCAAAACAAGGTCTCCTTTATGAAAAAAACCTCCTTGGGTACCCCTTTTACATATATGGGAACATGATATGGTTTCTTAAAGTGTCCTTTCACTTGAAAAATCCAACCTGAAGATATTTCTGTATCAGGACATATAAAATATGACTTCATTCTTTCCCATGCTCTACTGATGAACATTTAGGCTTTTCTTATATTCTATTTATTACCAATACTGTTACATCAGGTGTCTTTGCACAGGTGTGAGTACATCTGGAAGATAAGCTCCAATACTGTGTACTTCATTTATTCTCCTGTCTCCTAGATACCTTTACCTAGGTGATCCACAGATACCTCTCAAATTCTATATTTTCTCTTCAAACCATTTCCTCTTCTAACAAAAGGAATAAAAAAAACAAAACAAGAAACATCTCTCGAGTCCTTGATTTCACCTTTATCCTCCAAATCCACTCTCGTCCATTTCTACTGTTAAAACATCTCTTCAACTCATTCATTTCCCCCACCAACTTCATCAAGGTCCTGTATTACCTAGACTACTATATCAGCGTCCTGACTGGTCTCTCTGACTCCAACCTTGCCTTTTGCAGTCTCTAATAAGGCAGACCAAGTGATTTTCTACAAAACAAATTAACAGACTACATCAATTCACTCCCTGCAAATGAGCCTGATGGCTCCACATCATGGAAAAAAAGGCCTAGCTCTTTAATGTGTCTTAAGAGGCCTCTGCCTCTCTCATCACTGGGTTAGCATGCACGGGCTCCTAGCAAAACATCCAACACATAGCAGGTATCCAAATGATAACAGTATAAAATATTAAGCAGAAATTAGAAATCTTACCTCTTTGATCAGCTCAGACTGGCCCACAGTATAGCTGTAGTTGGCAATCAGGGTAGCAATACCAACATAGGATCTCACCAACTCTGCCAGAAGCCGAAGAATAGTGGAGGTGGGCATTAACGGTTTGCTGCCCTTGCCTTTCTGCTTGCCTTCCTCAGACGCCCGGTCCCCTTCTTTATCTTTCTTCCCATCCCGAGACTCCTCCGGAGTTGAAGCTGTTGAGAAAGAGCCAAACACTGGTTCAATTCCACATTGGAATATTGGCAAAATCAAGTCTTAGGTGGAAAGGAAACTTCAGGCCACTAGTACAAACTGAATGCCCTCCTCCTACTGCAGTGGAAAGACAGATAGCTACTATGACACAGGTCTCAGATGTGCTCTACGGATATAGTTACAACAGACAGGCTTTACCCAACTGTTCACACATCTTCCGCCATTTCCCTCCTCTTATACATTTTATGTTCCAGAAATACTGTACTAATAGTAGTTCTCCAAACATGCCTTGTATACACTTTTACCTCTTCTTCCCACATGTCTGTGTGGCACACATTTACTTAATCTAGCTAAGCTCAAAAGATGATCTCCTCTATAAATGCTTTCCTGCTTCATCCAGGCATACTGACATGCTATCATTATCATGTGCCCACTATATCTTATCCCAGCACGCCTCCATTCCAGCAGTTATCTTGTACTAAAAGCACTGCATGTCACCCTCACTAGACAAAATTCTTTAAGTGCAGGGAATGAATCTGATTCATTTTGGTGTCTACTATAGTCTGCCACATAGTGGGCAATGATGCTTCCCTTGAATGATACTACCATCACCCATACTATACACTACATATGAGCAGTAAGTCCACCAAAATGAGTTAACCAGTATTTTACTAATTATTAGCCTTTTAAGCTTATCCTCCAGGGACTAAACTGGCATTAAGTACATCTCAACTTAGATTTCAAAGATCCTTCCTGTCAAGGAGAAGGAGCTCTTGAAAGGTCTCATTAGAATTGCTTCCACATGACGTTTCTCTAATTCTTGGCAAGTAGCCAATGGGCTCCGTTGAAACTGCTAGAAAGTAAGAATCCACCATATAAATCTTGTAGCCAGAATAGTGTCACTGGCACCAAAGTTCTATAAGCTAGCATGGAAGCTACCAAAAGAAATATACGGAGAGGTTTAAAGAGTAGAACTAAAGGATGTTACCACAGCAACCACTACTGGGTTAGTTAAGTCACAGTTCCATTAACTTTATTTATTCTATATTCCCCATGTTGTACAATATATCCTTGTAGCTTATTTTATAACTAATAGTTTGTACTTCTTAATCCTCTACCCCCTATACCATCCCTCCCCTCTTCCTTCTCCCCACTGGTAACCACTAGTTTGTTCTCTGTATCTGTTGAGTCTGCCTCTTTTGTTATATTTACTAGTTTTTAAAAGATATACACATATATTAAAAAATTTATTTATTTTTTGGCTGCATTGGGTCTTCATTGCTGCACGCAGGTTTTCTATAGTTACGGCGAGTGGTGTCTACTCTTTGTTGTGGTGCATAGGCTTCTCATTGCGGTAGCTTCTCTTGTTGTGGAGCATGGGCTCTAGGCACGCAGGCTCAGTAGTTGCGGCGTGCAGGCTTTAGTAGTTGTGGTGTGCAAGCTCAGCAGTTGCGGCTCGCGGGCTCTAGAGTGCAAGCTCAGTAGTTGTGGTACATGGGCTTAGTTGCTCTGCGACATGTGGGATCTTCCTGGACCAGGGATCGAACCCATGTCCCCCACACTGGCAGGAGGATTCTTAACCACTGCACCACCAGCAAAGTCCTACTAGTTTATTTTTTTAGATTCCATGTATAAGTGATACCATACAGTATTTGTCTTTCTCTGTCTGACTTATTTCACTTAGCATAATGCCCTCGAAGCCCATCCATGTTGCTGAAAATTTCATTCTTTTTAATGGCAAGTTCCATTAACTTTAGCATATAATGAGGAGTGGGTGCAGGGCCAGGATGCCATATACTATGAAATGGAATAGATCCCAATAAGAAAACGTAGGCACGCGTGAAATGTTGATATAGAAAGCTGGCTTTTGGGCCCAGGGTCTTTGATTTACTTGGCTCTGGGTCATTAATGGACACTCTTTAACATCACTGTTGTGCCTATAGCACCAGCTCTCACTGGGGCAATCAAATGGCAGTCTTCTAAAGACCCTAAAGAAAGCACTGTAATTTCTAGAGCTGGTAGCAATGGGGCCTACAGTCCTGAGCTGCTAGCTCTAAGGAGATCTGCATGTATTCCTGAATTCCTGAAGAATATAAAGACCTAATCTGGTCTCAGATAACTGGGATGGACCTTTTGTTTACAGAACACTGAGCTCACCCCCGAGAAAGTTCACTTACGCAAGTAAACGTGACAATTATGCCTGTATTCCCCTACTGTCTGCCCAGGACATTCCGTTTCTTCAAGCTGTCTTCTCAAGAAATAAGAACAAAAGAGAAAAGCAAACCATTACCTTCTCCTTGGGCTGTCCCAGATGTGGAAGTCTCAGTGGAGGCACCATCTGCAGCAAAGACCTGACTCTATGGAGGAAGAAAACTCCTGAGCCATTATTAATTTCAAAGAGAGTTGTCCCCAAATGGCAGGACTCCTTTTCAGGGTACTGGCTGTAAATGTTATAGACTCTCTTTATCTTTTAACCACCTTTTCCTTCTGTATACTATAATCCGTGGGAAGCCATCATTATAAACAGCGACTGGAAGCTTGAGGGGAAAGGGAATGGGGGAAGATGAGAATGAAAAATGAATTAAAGAAACATTTCTAATCCAAGGAGAAAAAAGAAAATCCCAGGGACAACCCGATCTTCATTTTTAGGCAACAGATAATTTATAGATACATCAAAATTAATACCTTTGAAATATCCCTGGCATAACCCTATATCCCGTAGTAGGTACTGAAAAGGGAGAAGGCAGATAGAAGGCTGGAGCTGACTTACATTAATGGAAAATCCTGGCTGTGTGTCAAAGTCACTGCTCTGACGGGTAAGTGACCGGTACTGCTGGTATACATCATCACCCATGTCTTGCAGGAGCTGGCCAACCTCTTGAGTCATACCCCCAGGTTTAGGATCAGATTTGTCTGCTAGAAAAATAAAAACAAAACTCTTTAGACTGTGCAATGTTAATGACCATCTGGTAGCCTGGTCAATTTTGCTCCAAGTTGCTACAAGTGTTTACAAGGTAATATTGCTAGGCTTTGATTTAAGAATGAGAAATGTAGAGAGAGCATGGTTGAAAGCCTCATTCTATAACTAGTTTTGTGACCACAGGCAATTTACTCTCCTCACTGTCCTTAGTTGTCACTACTAAGCTTAAATGAACATACCTGACATTTTGCCTAGTACAGTGAGAGGTCAATAAATGGTTGCTATATATAGCTAAATTATTATTATTATTATTTTGGGGGGGAGGAGGGTTTAGGAAGTGGGGTAAAGCAAGGAGCTCTATAAGGATTAGAGTGATGTATGGATGAAAAGCACTAAAGTAAAGACTCAGATTTTCTTGACTTGTTAAATGCACTGTTCATCAACTTTTGGCAATTCTGTGGGACCTATCAAATAAGTATGTCCTGAATAAAATCCAGAAGGATCTGACTGGAATGGAACTTGAGTTCCAGGCAATTCATTCATGACTTTCCCAATACTTAAAAGCAGCACCTTAACTAAGGACAAAAGATAGGGATGGTGGTCTCAGAGGTCAGGAAGCCTAGCCACACCTTCTAATATTGTTCCCAGATCTTTGGGCAACAACTATGTTTTGTTTCTGAGAGTGAAAACATTGGAGACTTCTGGCCATGGCCCACGGGCCCAGCCGCTCCGCGGCACGTGGGATCCTCCCGGACCGGGGCACGAACCCGTGTCCCCTGCATCAGCAGGCGGACTCTCAACCACTGCGCCACCAGGGAAGCCCTCTCCTTTTTAATCTTTGTTCATTCTTCCCTCTGTATGGGATGTACTCTCATACAAAAGATTCTGGCAATCTCCTTATCCTTATCATTCATACTGTATGACTATTAACTTCTTCAGAGAAGTGGCTATGTGTCTTATTCATCTTGATTCCCAGAGAGTGGGCAAATACTTGAGTACTCACTAAGCCATGAGTTAGCTGAAGTGACCTAAACAAAGTGCCCAGCCTCCTCAGGTGGGCTAGTTACATACCTTCCTCTGGAGCATGGTATGCAGCCAAGGCATTTAGCATGTCATAGATCACTTCCTTGATAGTATCAGGAATGACAGGCAGAGGTGAGGGCTTCAAAGGGGTTGTCTTCACCAGCTGTACAGCATTAGGGCCTTTAATTCTAAGATTCTCAAATTCATCATCTGAAGCTAAGCCAAAGTGAGACAGGGAAAAATTAGTTAATAATGAACGGGTACCTACATTTGGTTACTGATAAAGACTCAGAAGCGGGGGGCCACTTCCAAACAATGTTCAAGTAGTCTACTAGAAAATCTGGCTTTTACCTTCCCTAAATCCCACAGGATTTCATACAGCAATATCAAATAGTAAAAAAAGAGTATAGGCTTTGGAGTTGGGGACACTTGGTTTTGAAATCCAGTTCTGTTATAAGATCATGGCCAAATTATTTCAACAAACCTCAATTTTCTCATTCTTGAAAATTTGAGGATAAAAGGAGACCATACATGAGAAATGCCCAGCACAGAGCCAGGGTGGGGCTGCCAAAATAAGTAGTCCTCTTTCTTTCTTTTTTTTTTTTGCGGTACACGGGCCTCTCATTGTCGTGGCCTCTTCCATTGCAGAGCACAGGCTCCGGACACGCAGGCTCAGTGGCCATGGCTCACGGGCCCAGCCACTCCGCGGCATGTGGGATCTTCCCGGACCGGGGCACGAACCCGTGGTCCCCTGCATCGGCAGGTGGACTCTCAACCACTGCACCACCAGGGAAGCCCCCTTTCCCAACTTTTAATTTAAAAAACAAACAAACCAACAAACAAAAAACCCCCCAAAGCCCCACGACCCCACAGAAAAGTTGAAAGGTTAGTACAAAAAATCCATATACTTTTCATCTAGAATCACCATTTGTCCACCCCTAAATATGTCTACCTGCATCTAAGATCAAGGATATTTTTCTACATAGCCAGAATACCATAATACCCAAGAAATTTAACACAGATACAATTATACTATCTAATATATAGTAACTGTTCTAACTTCTCCAAATCTCCTTTATCTAGATTCAGCACCCCATCAAGGTTGGTGGTTTTCTCTCATCTCCTTTTATCTAGGAGATCCTTGCATTTTCCCCTTTCACGACATTATTTTGGAAGAGTCTAGGTCAGTTTTTTTATGGAATGTCTCACAATTTGTACTTATCTAATTGTTTCCTCATAATTATAGGTCAAACATTTTTGGCAAGAATACACTGTGATTCTTCCTACTGTATCACGTAAGTCACATGTCCATTTGTCCCTCAATTATCACTCTATCTGTAAACCATTCACTGTTTACATTCATTATTGTCACATCAAGCTAAGTTATTTGAAGGCAAGGACTAGACTGAATGAGCCCTTGGAATCTCTGGCAGGAATTACCACAGGGCAAGGACCAGAGAAGCTACTGAACTACCCTTGAATTGACCCACTTGATGAACCAGCCAATGTCCCAATGCTTGCCTAAGGAGGTTTTCTAAGTTATAGGCTTCCTCACAGAAAATTTTTGGAGTTATACTAAGCCACAGACCTCAATGTCTCAAAGGCTAAGAGAAGGGTAAACTTACCAGTTCCTGAGCCTCGAGGGGCTGGAAGGGCAATGCGGATACAGCAGTTGGCCACTTCTGTGAAAATGTCTGGATTGCGGCATGCGGCTGGCCCAAGGACACGAAGGATGTAGTTGATCTCCCGAGAGCCGAGGCTGCCAGATACAACACCAGAGGTAGTGCTACCAGCTCCACTTGTAGCTGCTGAGCGAACAACCTAGTAAAGAAAGGGAGAACACTGCTGATTAAAGACCACTTTCTAAAACACAACAGCATTCAAGGAAGAGCTACCAAGGATTAAAATACCAACCAAGTTCTGCCTCAAGACAGTGGATGACAGCCTTTGATCTTTGGGAGAAAGATACACTTGGTCTTTCAAGTCCTATTCCTTCCCAATTCAAAAATGTGGCTTACAAAAAAGTTACAGCATTCAGCATACCCCCAAAATTATCAACTATTAGACTAGATGATACGTGACCTTTATATAAAATGGGTAACTTATACAGATCATTGATCATCCAGATTATGGCTCCCAAATTTAAGTGCCAGCTCCTAGCCTTCCCAAATGCCATCCCGATTTTAAACCAGAATGGTTCAAACTCTAAAAATATGTAATACTGACATCCACTTAGTGTATAAGAACAAAATTAAATGCTTTCTTTATGTTTCAAAGTCAATAATCAGTCTTGGATAATGACAGCCAGGAGATATCAAACTACTTATGGACTGTTTGCTTTGATACCACGGGGCTTAGACATTATCATGCTTTTGTTCTCATAAAATGACTTGTTAAATCATGGAAAGTATAGGAAAGTATAAAGAAAATAGTTCCACTGTATTTTCCACGATCTATTGCTTTGTGAATTATGTTCATAAAGGTAAAAATCTTTTGGACTCAATGCTTTTCTTACCAAATTTGTCATGCTCTTCAGTTTAGCCTAACAACTTCTACATCTTGCCTGCCAGGCTGCAATCGTAAAATAACTCCCATTTTTTAAATACAGAAAAGTGTAATTCCACTATGTGCCATCGTTTATTCAGTCCTCTGCTGGATATCAGATCTCTAATCTTGATAATACAAGTAATTCTACAGTGAACATTCTTGTATATGTACTTGGCATACTTGACTTCAGTTATCAGATAAATTCTTAGCCACAGAATTTCTAGGTCAAAGGATATCTTAAACTGACAGTACCAAATTGCCCTCCAATGTGGTTGCACCAATTTCCACTCCTACCAAAAGTAAGAGTATGCCTGGTTCTTCACACCCGTACCTGCAATGGACATTATCAAGCATTTACATTTTGCTACTTGATACGTTAAACCTGCCACTGATCTTCCTTTGTTTCCCACACCCCCAAATAAAATTGCCTTTAAGCTTACAAAGTTTTCTGTCATCCAAAAAGAACCTATATTTTTTCATAGCATTTTAAAAAGTTGTATAAGCTTTAAACATTTTAAGTATGTTTGTTTTTAAGTCAGAATCCTGTCTGTATATAGTTGTTTCTTCTCTGTTGGGCTGTCTCCTGACCCTGGATCAGTGTACATGCTGTCTTTAACAGCCTTCTTTTGGTTTTGCTCATGTCAGGTGAAATCAAACAGGCTGGCTAAAGAAGAACTGTCTGAAGAATGTGAGATATATACTCATATACGCATAGAAGTATGAAGTGGCACCACCTTTCTGGCAAGCAAGCTAAAAAACAATATATACCTTTTGATCCAATTTCTAAGCATTTATAAGAAAAACGACCTTAAATGTGACAAAGCTATGCACAAAAATACAAATAGCAACACTATATATCAACGTGGGAAACGATGTTCCAAGAGAGGAAATTGAAAGTGAAGTCAGTAGCATTCACCTGATGATTGCTGAGAAAGAAGTAGGAAAGAGTTTGTAAAAGTACTGTGGAGAAAAAGCCTTATTGGTGAGATGTTAGCCCCCAACCCCTCTGCTGATGTCTTAAAGTTGATGACATAAAGGTTTTTATTTTTCTAACTGCTTTGTTATTTCTTCTACCGCTTTATATGTTTCCTAAAATAAACAAATAGACCTCAGTTTTCTCATGTGCACAATGCATATTTGTAAAGAGCTTATCACAGTCATAAACATTCCAAAAATTTTACTACGGCTGACCCTTGAACAACATGGGGGTTGGGGCACCAACCCTCCATGCTGTCGAAAATCCACGAATAACTTACAGTGGCCCCCCACATCTGAGGTTCTTTATCTGTGGATTCAACCCACTGTGGATTGTGGTAGTACTATAGTGTTTACTATTGGAAAAAAATCTACATATAAGTGGAACTGTGCAATTCAAACCTGTGTTATTAAAGAGTCAACTGTACTTTTACAACCCCAAAACACAACGTTTGGAAAACAGGCTCTTGGGTGAAGTACTCCTATAAGAGAATGACCTTTAAAACATGAACTTGGTAGAGGGTATCCTAGTTCCTTATTAACAAGTTTTGGAGGACACGGGGAGTGGGAAGGGTAAGCTGGGATGAAGTGAGAGAGTGGCATGGACATATATACACTACCAAATGTAAAATAGGTAGCTAGTGGGAAGCAGCCACATAGCACAGGGAGATCAGCTCAGTGCTTTGTGACCACCTAGAGGGGTGGGATAGGGAGGGTGGGAGGGAGGGAGAGGCAAGAGGGAAGAGATATAGGGATATATGTATAGCTGATTCACTTTGTTATAAAGCAGAAACTAACACACCATTGTAAAGCAATTATACTCCAATAAAGATGTTAAAAAAAAGTTTTGGTTCAAGAAACCTATATTGCTAGAGAGGACTTTCTAGATAACAGCTATCACTATAGTAAATTTAAGGGTAAAAAATGTATTTTCTAGTACCTTTTAAATGTCACTCAATGGGATACTGAGTGACCTACCATACCTAAGCAAGCACCTGAGCACACAGTTGGGAAATTTTGCTGGGCAGAGCATATCATCTGTAATACCTAGCTATATACTTGATGAAGAATTGGAAGTCTATCTGCTCTGAGAGCAAGGAGAACAAGGTATTATGTAAAGCTAAACCAGCATCGGACACCAGAAAGACTCACCTTTTCCATGGTATGGCGGAGGGTGCAGGGGTCCTCAATAATGTGTCTTAAGAGAAGGGTGACCAGGGGAGTAAACCCATTGAAGCCTGAACTCTGGGTCAAATTCAAGATCATGCGGGTACTCTTCAGCTCTGCAAACATCATGGCATATTTGTGGTCTCGGGTGAGCCTCAGGCAGAGGCGAAGGGTGGCATGCAAAGTGTCTGGGTCCACAGGGACCCCTAGCATGCTCACACAGGCCCGGATTAAAACAGTCACCATATCCTCTGTCAGGCCCTGGATCAGGATCTCCCCAATTTTTGTTTCTTCCAGGCTTGTCTCCTTTTCAGTATTTGTACTGTCTAGGGCCAAGGGGGTATCTATAAATGGGAAAGTAAGTGTTCAGACAGTTAACTTGACATTTCCTCCCATCCTCTCCCTCTTAAGTAACCAGTCAAACACTTGGGTCCTATTAAGAGAAACAGACCAAATACCAATTCAAAGACCAGATGAAAAGGCACATAAAGAGGACTGTGTATCTTTAAGTCACCAAGCAATCTGATGGATAAGAAATCACTCATGATGAAATCTGGCCAGAGTTTAAGCCATAAAGGCACACTAGCTTTGTGTAAGACACTCTTTGAAAGATTCACAACTAAAAGTACATACCATTGGCTTTATTTTCTTTACGTTTGATATCCATTTCTTTGCTTTCTTCCAATGTCTTCTCTAGTTCTTGTCCATTGCTGTTTTTAGAATTTTTATTCAGCCGTGGTACCCTCAGGAGTGTCAGCATCACTGGGCGCCGGTTCCCTGTTTCCTCATTAACCTAGGAATTCAAGCAGACAAAAACATCTCTACTGAAAAAAGAATTGTAAGGGGGGTGGGAGAGCTGGAACTCTGTAGCAAAATGCTGTAACAGGAAGGAACCTTGGCAATTTATCCCACCCCTATCATTTACAGAGAGAAAGCCTGAGGGTCCTCAGAAGGAAAGTGGCATACACAAGACCCTACAGCAAATTATAAACTTTGCAATAGAGCAGACTCCATCCCCAACCACTCCCTAATCCTTGACTGAACACTTAAAATCATTTCCGGGTGGGACAGTATCAAATTGCCACAGACTCATGGCCTAACACATGGCTGTAAGAAGACTCAGTTCTCTGAAAACTATACCCCATTTAGGAGTGGTAATACTGTTCTTATAACAGGACTGCTGGTTCAGGAAGAAGCAAACGGAAAGGCATACTCAGCACCTTCCCCTCTTTTCAACCAAGTTTATGGCATTGAGTGAGCATGTACCTGCACCATTGTAGTGAACTGGACAGTGTATCTTCTTCGGCCTGCTGTGAAACGCACACTTGTCTCTCCAGATTTCCAGGCGGAATCAATAGTGCTATTGTTGCTTGCACTGTAACTACACCAACGTCCAGAGCGGTCATCAAACCAGCGCCAGTTGTTGTTGTTGGACTGTAGGTACTAAATACAAGAACACAAAGTTTCATTGTACTTCCTTACAAGGTTGATTGTTATAAGAAATAGTAATTTCATCAGTGTTCATTGCTAAAGCTAACCCAGGAAAAAGAAATATATTGGACATTTTAAATGTTTTGCAAACCAAGAGAGAAGTTTTTATATACCTTAACCCTCGCATTCCCGAGCCTCTCCATAGGCACAAAACACTCTATAAATACCCTTATCCTGTGATGCTCTGCTTTCCTTTTGTTTCCAACTATTTTCCACAAAAGGTAAACATTTTAGATGTACTGGAACAAAACTTCTGTTTCTGGGAAGGTACTAAGATGATGTGGCGGATATAATTTTCGTATAAGGAGCACTTGCTTTTGGAGGAATCCTTGCACACTCAGTCCTTCACATAAAAGAAGAGCCACTCCTCCTCTGGAGACAGAACACTTCTTTAACATTTACTTCCAGGGTAAGTTCTTAGACCCTTTAGCCAGCAGCTCCATAAAAAAAAAAAAAATTCTAACTCCCAATTCAAAAGAAAACTCTTAGCTATCAAGATCCCTCAAGAGATTTATGCCTTGATCAGAGAGCTTTACATTTTTTTGTTTTTACCACTATCCCATATTCTCTTCTGGTCTATTCTTGCCTCAAGAAGCTGAGCTGTTCTGCTCACCACATACACCATATTACGTACCTTAGTCATTTGGGCTCTCCTTTTTGAGGAGATGGCTGTCTTTTCATAGAAATCAATCAGAAGCAACACTGGGGTGATCCATCTAAAACAGGAGAAATGATTTACTCTGGGCAAGCCAGAAACCTGCACAACATGGGAAAATTTATCTTGATTTCACCAGGTACCTCACAATTTTCAAACCACAAAAGGTATCCAAGATTTGGCCCGTACATGACCCAGAAAACTCCCTGATTCAAGCCCTAAGCTTGAGGGCCCAAATCCCCAGGGCAATAGAAATGAAAACAAGAGAGATTACAGGGTCACTCACTTTGGGGTCTGGACCTCCTTTTGTTCCTTGGCGGCCTGTAGGCAGGGCTGAACCACTTCCAAGAGTTTGATTAGGACATTAAGGATGCCACTAGATTCAACCACCCAAGCACAAGGTAGCTTCAACTCCTGATTGATTAATCAAAGGAAAAAAAATAAAACAAATACCAGCTTCTACTCAGTATCAAGGATTAGCATGGTATAGAACATAAGAGCGAACGCTAATAGAATTGGTTGAATTCAAATTCCATTTCCACCACTTACCAGCTATGTGGTCCGAGATTAGTTACTTAAATTCTCTAGGCCTTGGTTTCCTCAAGGGTCAAAGGGAATAATTTCTATCTCCAAGGTAATTGTGATACACTGTGCCAAAACAGTGGCTGGTACATTAGTATGTGCTTAATATGGAAACTGTTACTAGTATCATTAATATCATTAAGAACTGTTACCTACACTAGTTGAAAAGCTTCTGATTTACAGAGAACCTTTATAATCTTCCAAGGAAGATGGAATAATTAAACACAGCAACATACTTAATGGTTCCCCTTACAAGGGCTACATAAAGTGTTACTGATGTAACAGGAAATCACTGGAAGTAATTTAAATGGCCGACAATAGGTAGTTATTTAAACTAGGGGACCTCAAAAAAATGGAATAATATATACATGACGTGGGAAAATATTTGTAACATAATACTGAGAGAAAAGAATACAAAACTTTCTAAATACTCTGATCTCAACTGTTTAAATGTACAGAAAAAAAGACTAGAAGAAAAATATTAGGCTGTCATTTGTGATTTTTTAAAAAAGGGGGGCTCATGAGTGATTTCTTTATATTGTAATGTTTTGGGGGACCCCCAGCATTCAGTACTTTGCAACATTTCCCACAAGTATCTATTCACAAGTGCTATATAATAAGAATCACCACTTTTATCACAAAGGAAAGCCCTGAGACTGTAGACACACAGACTGACACATATATTGGACTTAACTCCTGAGTTGCTATAAGGGTTTACTCCATTAAATCCAGGTTTTACCATTAAACATGATAAGCTAAGAATGAAGAACCACTTGTTCAAGGTTAGGTGCCTCCTAATTCCTATGATGGCTGGAACAAGAACATGTCCTGGCCAAGCCATGCTTTACCTCAAATAATCTGCTGACTGACCAGGTAGGAAAGAAGAGTCAGATTCTATCTGACACCTATTACCAAATTTCCACATCCTACCCCATTCTTTGGCTGCTTGTTAGTTTTCCTCAGAGAAGCCAAAAATATTCCACAACTTAACTGCTAATAGTCATTCTAAGTACCGTCTTATAATTACACCCCATCCCCCAATCCTCTAAGACCCAATTCCATTAACATTTGTTCTGAGAAGCCCTTCTCTCATTATCCAGAAGTGATGCATACTGCCCCCCCCCGAACTCAGATAAAACTGTTTATGCCATTCATGTGGCATAGAATGCTGTATTTTGTACTTAATTGTGTACATTACAGTCTATTAGAAGCTGTAGGCTATGAAATGCAGACATGTCCTACATTTCTCTCTACCTTCTTCAATGTCTCAAATGGTAAGTGTTTGATGATTCTTTGATGAATGAATCACAAGGACCAAAAGGTCTAAATCTTACCTCAAAAAGCAGTGTTAAAAGCAAGATTCTAGTAGCCAAATTGGAGGCCTGGGGCAGGGTGGCCATCTGAC
>NW_020174574.1:0-62904 GCF_003031525.2 Neophocaena asiaeorientalis asiaeorientalis | reverse complement strand
GCTTCCCACACCTCTGAAAGCAGAAAAGTGGCCAAGTCAAAAACTGTAGATTGAGTATGATGAGGTATGTCAAAACATTCTTAACCTTGTAAAATACTCCCTCCACCTCTAATACATTCACTGAAGGAGGGGGGTAAATATTAACATATTTACTATAGGGTGTCTGTATCAAAAGATGTATGCTACTAAAGAAGCGCCTCTAAAAAATTATTTTCTTAGGCTAGATTACAAGAAGTCTAAATTAGAAGTTAAAGAAAATGAATATTTAAAAAAATTTTCTGGTGCATATATAGAGTCAATCCCACAAAGGTTCTACCAACTTAAAATCTTTCACTACACCCGCCCCAGAATTATCATTAAAAACAGAAAACAAAAATCCCAGTTAGAAACATTGGTCTTGCTTTAGTATGCATGTTAAAAATTTCTTGTAATGAATTTTATGTAATTGCTCTTGTCTATTAAGGTTTTAGTTTGCTTAGAATCACTTCTATAAGCTCTTAATATAGATTAAAGATAACTAAACATTGGTCATATCTTGTGGGGGGAAGAAAAAAGGTTTATTCAGTTTGCCTTTTACTCTTGTGATGTTTCCATACACTAAAGCTATGTTTACATACAACACTTACTTTCTTCTTCTGTCTCTAAACTTAAAAAAATATATAAAACAAGATTCCAATGATTTAAATATATAAATCATAAAAAATAGTAAAGGAAATAAAACCAAAATGCTAACTGGCTATGTGGGAATTTAGGGTAATTTATTTCTTATTCTACTTCAACAACTAGCATACATTAATTTCATAATGAGGAAAAACACTGCTTAAAAAAAGACAATAGGTCACACTACTCATTAGGATGGGGACTCATCTGTCAAAATGGTTGTTGCATAGGAGGAGAGGGAAAAACATTTATTTAGGCCAGGGGGCCTAACTTGGCTCAAGAGTGAGAGACATTTTTGACATTTTAGATGAATCTAAGAAGAGATACCTAGAAAAAGAGAGCTTTGTTTTTTTCTTTCAAAGATATTTTGTGTGTGAAGCAGTTAATTCATGTTTTGCAGGAAAACACTCAAGAAAGAGCTAGATTACTAGATCTACAGAATTCAAAGAAAGAATACATCCATATCAGATAAAATGCAAAGATACTGATTAAAAAAATAAAAAAAGAAACCAGGTTTTGATAGATGGCAGGAAAACCATTTTACATACTCCCCTCTTCTGGCCCCTGGAGAACTTACCTGATTGACTACTTGCTTCAGAATCATGTCTCGATAGTCTGCTCCATTACGTTTGATTGCTGTCATGATCAGATCACACACCCGGTACACTGTGTCTGGGAGCTCATCAAGAAGGTGAAAGCAGCCTGGCAACATGGTATCTGTGAAAGTGTGGAGTTCATCTTGCTCCAATGGATCAGCATCCTGGAACTTCTCTAGACATTTAGCCTCTTCCTCTTCCTGCTTTTCCCGAGCTTTCCGTTCCTCCTCCTCCTTCCGGCAAGCAACTTCCTGGAGGCAGGGAAGGAAGAAAGTGAGAAGACTCTAAAAATGTATCTGCCCTACCATATGAATATTCTCTACCTTCTCCTCAAGCAGGTGATACATTCGTTAGAGTGTGGCAATGAGTATGAGGGCAGCCACACAGGCTAAGGCAAGACAGGGGAAGGACACCTCCAATCCTCAAAGCACTGGCAACTTATGTGCATCATCCTACATCACCCCCCACAAATAGCATTTGTAGACATTGTGCTGCATTCTCTGCAGGTATGGTAAACTGAAGTAATTATTACCTAGATTCCTAGGTAATAAAGACAGCCAAGTTTGGCCTAATGGGTACTACCAAGGACATTTTGGGCCTCTTATTTGACAATAAATATTAATGCTTCATCTGTTTCACTTAAAGCTTCAGGTCAATGTAATGTAGATTAGTGATGGCAAGGTTGGGATGAATGAGTATTCACACATGTCTTTGTTTACACTTTAATTCGACCAATTACTCTGCAGTAGCAGAATGTTCATAGAAATACTAAGATTAATGTGTCAGACCCTCTTGGAAGCCCCGTTTCCTAGTTACCTCAGGTGACTCTGCCCTTTGATCCATTGGGATATCCTGTCCCAGAGACATGGCAATTGCTCTCATCATCTGGTCCTCTTCAGACATACTCAGATCCTAAAGAGCAACAACAGAAATTCCAGCAACTACACACACAACTCGTAAGGAACCAGACATCCTGTGTTTAAGCTTTAGAGAGGAAGAGAAGGGGCTCTGAATGCTGCTCTCTAGAGTCAAACTCAATTAGGCTTACCTGGTCACTTACGAGAACGAGAGGGAAAAATCACAACAAAATTAAATATAGGAAAGGAGCTTCAATGTGACCACCTATTTGGCATCTCACAAAAGAGAGCCTTCCTATTACTTTCTGATTATGCATAATTTAAGAGTTCCTCTGCAAAGTCCAGTAATTTGCATGACTAGGAGACAGAAAGCTTCTGCTCCTTATATTCTAGAGCTATAAGAGTTAGCATATAAAGAAAATTTCGGCATGGAGAAGTAAAGCACATCAGCAGCCAAACCAATGCCATGAAAGATTAGAGCCCCTGAGCCAACTCACCCGAACAACTCCTCCCATGATCGGGGGAGGGTGGGTTAGAAGGTACTCTGTGGCCTGCTCCATGGTGCTGGTGTTCAACAGGGCCTCCATGGCATGTTCCCTTGTGAAGCCCATGTCCATGAGCTATAAAAAGAAGGCAGGATCTCAGAACCATGGTAAAAGAGAAATCCAAATGCATTTTAAAAAGAAAGGAATCCTTTTAAGATGTAAACAAGTTTTCCTAACTTCATATGAACTGAGAACATTTATAAGGTAAGGCAGTTAGATAACGTGAATGATCCTTTCTGCCTGGTGCCTCCATACTATTTACACAGAGCTACACATTGAGGCAAGGAGCCAAGGTGATTCTCAGTTCCATCCTTTAAGAAAATTCACCTAGATGGTTATTATCATTAGGAAGATTATTCTAATTCAAAGACTGAGACTCACACACAGAAGCAAAACTTGGTCCCACTTTTCTTGAAGACAAACTGGCAACAGAACAAGAGCCTGAAAAACTGACCCAGGAAATCTACAACTAGGAAATAATCATGAGATGCATAGAAAATTTTGCAGAAAAAGAAACTATACATCACAGCTTTACAACATCAAATAATAAGAAAATCAACATATCCAGCAATAAAAGAATGATTAAGAAGTAAAAAAGACCCATGTTCTTAACGACAGCAGTATAAGCTTACATACTGTATGATGTTACTATGTAAAAATTAGGCATAGAACTAAGTGATGAAAAACAGGACATGACTATTCTGTGTGGTGATATTAAGAATGCCTTTAAAATGTATTTTGCTATATTTCTAACTTTTCTTTAAGTGAGCACTTTTAACTATTATAATAAAAAAAGTTGCATGTACATATAGAAGACATGTTTGAACAGGACTCTAGATATAAAGAGAACACATATACATACACACAAATTGCAAGGAGTTGTGCCCCCCCCCCCCACTTCTTGCCTCCAATATTTTAAAATTTAAAAATGAAAACAAAAGTTTTGTAGGTGACTAAGGTTTCCGAAAGCTCTTGATGGAAAATAAATTTGGGCCACAATATCCCTTCTCTTTATAGATTAATGAGAAAGTAGCTGAGGACAGTTTGCCTCCAAAGAACATGGCAACCACAGCCTACTGAGAATATGTAAAAGACTTCCAATACTAAACAATATGCTTGGGAGGACACAAATCTTTTACCTATTAGGAGTACTGAAACTATTCTCCAGCTTTCTCAAGAGAAAAAAATAAAGAGTAAAAGAGGGAACAAATTTAAACCTATCCCCTAACAGGACCAGGCATTAAGAAACTTAGAAACCCCACAAGCAGTAGTATACTCTCTAGTGCAAAGTCTTGATCCTGGAGTGTGAGGCCAGAACCCCACCTGTTGTAGTTGTTGCTGGTTGACTTGAGGTTCCCGGCGGGAGCCACCTTCCTCTTGTCCTGTATCCTCTTCTCCTCGAGACCCCTCCTTCTCTTTGCTCAGTCTCTCTCGAATGACAGGTTCTCCTCGGAGGATGTGGCACAGGATGGCCAGCATGGACTCAGCCATTCGCCCACCATACACCTTCAAGGGTTTCCGGTTCCACAGGTTCTTGATGCAAGTAAAGGCTGCCTGTAAGTCATTTGAAAGGCTGTGTAAAGATCATTTTGTCTCAATTCAAAACCCCAGGAAGAATAAGTCAAAGACTTATGAGACGGTCCTTCCACAGTCAGTGCCAACAACAAAATCCTAGGCAGTACTGAGGTTGGGGGGGCCCAAGGAAGTACAGAGAAGGGGCATTTAACCCAACCTGGAAGTACCAATCTGAAGTTTACAGTTCAAATGTTTACACCACAGAAAATTATCAAGTGGTCTCTATCCCATTCTGCAAGGCAGCCCTATCTGGGAGTAGGAGCCAGTGGTTCTCTACCAATCGAGTTATTTCACTAAGGAGGACAAAACAGAGTGGGAGCTACCCAGTTGGCATGAGAAATTGCTCTTGGTTTGAGAATGCTGACTACTCACTTTCTGAGTTACCACAAGGAAGCGGAGGGCACTGAATTGTGGAAAGTTCTGAACACCTCCAGGCAATTTGGCAGGCAGTGAATGTGGAGATTCAAGCACCGTGGTGGGATTCACCATCTTTTCCACCAGCATTAGCCAGGCATCTAGGAATTCTCCTGTGCCATCAGGTAAGTCTGAATGTTCTAATCCCTCTGCAACAGGAACTTTGCCTCCCATGGACAGAGCCCAATTGAATGTTCTAAATTCAAATAAGAGAAAGTATAGAGATAGAATATTAGTATTTTAGATTGAGGACGGGGAGAGAAAGGGACACATTCGAAAGCTTCCCAGTCCCTCCTCTTGGAGCTATTGCTTCCAGTCTGTCCAACATTTATTATCTTGTTAATATATATATACATACACATATATAAACTTCTTTTTCCTTATAGGTAATTACAAGATGTTGAATACAGAGCTTTACCTTTTATTTGGGTTTTTATTCCAGCTTTATTGATATATTATTGACATATATTTGTTATACGCATATATGGCAAAATTACTACCACTTCTAGCTTTACTTTTAAAGCCAAAACAAACAAAAACCCCAAAGTGAAACTTAGCTTAGAATCTTCTGATCAAAAGAAGCAGAAAAATGATCATATTCAGAGAAACAGCAGCAAAGGACAAGTCTATTAGAAAAATATGTACCAGACATTACAAGCCAAATGAAGAAAAACAGAGACCCTTACAAACATTCCTAGGACAGGCTGAATCACACCCTCCAGGAAGATGGAGATACATACAGTTAGTTCCTGAAATGTGAAAGGGTATACCCAACAGCTGTCTCTATGTATCTCACTGTCACAGGACAGGTGGCTTAGAAAGTTGTGGGCTGCTAAGGCACACAGAAAAGACCAAACGCCAAACAATGCTTCTCTGTAAAGCAACATGATCCTTACTCAAAAAGAGCATTGTGGCCTCCAGAGCAGAGAAATTTCTGCAGCATGAGGTGGTAGGGATACTTCCTCTCATCAAACAGCATTGGGGATGTAAAACCAACTGAACAGATGAAGAATGTCAGCCTGGAAGAGGGAAAAAGCAAAAAGTTAACCTTCTCTGAGGCAGACACAGAAGCAATGGGAAATTCAAGTAAAAGTCAAAAGTAAAATTTAATATTGCACTGGGTGACTAGTTTGGATATTAAAATTTCTAAGGCAGGGCTTCCCTGGTGGCGCAGTGGTTGAGAGTCCGCCTGCCGATGCAGGGGACACGGGTTCGTGCCCTGGTCCGAGAAGATCCCACATGCCGCGGAGTGGCTGGGCCCGTGAGCCATGGCCGCTGAGCCTGTGCTCCGCAACAGGAGAGGCCACAACAGTGAGAGGCCCGTGTACCGCAAAAAAAAAAAAAAAAAATTCTAAGGCAAAAAAGGGTGACAGTTCCCACCTACTAGTAAATACAAGGTTATTGGAATGCAGTTTGATTACAAATGCTTTTAAAATTTCTATATCTTAGACTAGTCAGAACCAAAACAAGTAGCTTAAACAGTATTTGGGGTACACATTTAAAAGTAAAACAAGGGACCTCCAAGTCCTCTAATTCAGTGGCTCACTCTACATTCAAGTGGAGAAGGAACCAGTTAGATTCTGCATCTCAAGCGGAACCTCACCTGAAGCGTGGAGTAGGTGTATATGGTGGAGGCTGCCAAGATAAGCCCTTTGTGAGGAGCTTAGTGAGAGCTGAGGCTGTTGATCGAGCAGCGGGTGTTGGTGCTGTGGTGGTGCTGGCAGCATGATGGCTCCTTCTCTGGCGGACAGGAGACCCCACACAAAGTTTAACAAGGAGTCCAAATAGCTCAGCCAGTGCTCTGCCTAATCTAGAGGAAGCTGGAACCCAAAAGTCAGAATAAGGCTGTATAGTACTTTCAGAATGGTTTCATTATAACAGACACATTACTGTTAATACATTTTAATGACTGACTACTCCCTCCCACTCAAACATTCTATGAAACACCTGGACTTGTCTCTACATATGATATCTGAAAAGGAAGCTCCACAGGGAATAAATGCCTCTTTTGAAGGCAGGAGACAGAGAAGTATGTTGGCATTCAATATATAATAAATATGAAAGACAAGATAAGCACTCACACTGTTAGGAGATATAAACTGAAACCACCTTTGTAGAAAGCAATACACAATATGAACTATTTAAGTAAATGATATATCTATGTATTGAATTATGGAGTCACTTAAAATGCCTACAGAGAACTTTAAAAATGGCAAAAATGCTAACAACTTAGACCAGAAAAGAACATCTGTTATATACTAGTAACGTCTCATCACAACATTAAATGTATGGTCCCCAAAGGAAAAAAATTGTTAGGAAAAGCATAAAAACTTAAAAAGCGGCCTTCTTATAAAAATCTTGTAAGGTGTTAGGTAGATTACAAGTATTTCAAATTTTCATCTTTGTAGGATGCTTTTTGGTATATACTGCTGAACCAAAAAAGCAGAATCCTGGGGCTTCCCTGGTGGCGCAGTGGTTGAGAGTCCGCCTGCCGATGCAGGGGACATGGGTTCGTGCCCTGGTCCGGGAAGATCCCACATGCCGCGGAGAGGCTGGGCCCGTGAGCCATGGCTGCTGAGCCTGCGTGTCCGGAGCCTGTGCTCCGCAACGGGAGAGGCCACAACAGTGAGAGGCCCGCGTAACGAAAAAAAGAAAAAAAAAAAAAGCAGAATCCAAATATAAACATGTAAAGGAGATGTACAGAAAAAGGGAAAGAAAATATATCTAAACACATTATATTTGGGTAATTTCCTTGCTTTCCTTAAAACATTTCTCTGTACTTTTTCTATAGTGAATATTTATTACTCTTAAAATCACAAATGAAAACGCTGTCACAGAATGCCTGAAATAAACATTATTTCATCACGATTCAGGTCTGAATCAAAGCACATCTCTTAATTATACACATGTATATATGAACCCACTGTAAACAAATAGGCTCTACTTGAACTGGTGCCACATATCGTACCCCAAAAACTCAGTAAGCTCTGAGATATACAGCATAAGAAGAAAGTAACAGGTCTCTTTTTTTTCCCAATCCACCCAAATTAGGATCTCCCAATCCTAATGAGGGATCAGGCTACAGATACTCGCACTGCCTGGCTGGAGGTTGGGTGGGCCTAGACTCTGAAAGCCTAACGCATGTAACACATTAAGTTTGTACTTTTCCACCACCGTTTTCAGGTGAATAGACAGCAAAGTGGCTCAAAGGTAGTCAGCAAGGATAAAAGAGAAAAACAAAAGGCCAGTAACCACAGAGAAACAGACATCAAAAGCATGGGCTGGGCCCACACAGAAACCCCAGAATGTGCCAAGGTCACAGAGGTCTAACAAAGAAAGGGGAGATAAACATTAGCATCTTCTTGGATGGTCAATCTTCCTTCAATTTGGGGAAAGTGGCAGTAGACTTTCAAATTAAAACAAAGGAGCAGAATTAAACAAGTTAAAACAGAACATAAAATTCAAGGGGGTTTAAAGTAACAAATGGAAACACCAAAGGCCAAGTTTTGCTTGCTTTTGGGCAGAGCCCCCAATTCCCAGGAGTTGTCTACATTTTCCTTCACATTAAGGTGTCAGAAAGTGGCAAATGTACAAAATTGGTAGAGGTACAGAACATAGAAAATAGGCTCCCCACTGATTTTACATTAAGGGGCAAAAGATGGCAAAGACAGATCAGTGCACATCTTTATTCACTGTTTTGGTTGCACCACACAGCACACGGAATCCTAGTTCCCTGACCAGGGATTGAACCTGCACCCCCCACAGTGGAAGTGCAGAGTCTCAACCACTGGACCACCAGGGAAGTCCCCAGTGCACATCTTTAATGTGGTCTTGCATCATATTACTGTAGTCTCCACAGAGCTGGCAAAGTAACTACTAAAACACAGATCAACTATGTCACTTGCCAGCTACATCTGAGGGACAGAGAAAGGAAAAGAAGACTGAGTGCAGTAGCCAGACAGGTAACAGGAAAGCAGGAGGGCTTAATATTAATACCACAAAAGCCAAGAAAGGAGTATTTTGAGAAGGAGGTGATAGGTCAACCATCATGCTGCGGAAAAGTGAGAAGTGGACTGAAAAGTATCCAATGGACTTAGCAACAAGTAGGTTACAGATACCTTGGTGAGACATTTCAGGGAAACGGTAGGAGCAGAGGTTATTTGCAGTAGTAGAAGAGTGAGCAGGAAGAAAAGGAGGGGTAGACTTGGCTTTCAGAAAGCGATTCTCTCATCTCTGTATCCCTAACAGTTAGTACAGAGCCTGTCACATGGCAGACACCTGAAAATGAGCCACCAAGTTTAAAACTTTCTTAAAGGAAACAATACAGCCATACCAGGCTCTAAAAGGGAGCAGAAGGAAGAGAATCACTCACCTGACAATAACGGCTTGATTTGCTTGATTCTGGCAGCCATGGCAGGTGTAATTTTAGATTTGCCCTTAGAGTCTGAAGCAGTAGGTTCATCTGTCTCCATAGGAGCCAGCGTGTCACCATCAAGCCCAATGCCTTCCAACAAGCCCTGGGTAGAAGCATCCATACTTCCAGTGGTTCCATCCTGTTCCCCATCTGTAGACATAAGAGGGGAGCAATAAGACCATGTTGAGCCAGCACTCACCTGGTTCCTTGTTCTGAAGAGTCCGAAGAAAGAGCTATCTATAGTGCTTGTTACTCTTTAAGTGTCCACAACTTCCTAAATCTGAAAAGAAAAAACCACAAAACTGTACTTCTTTCCCTGGAGTCCTTCTAAGTAGCTAACACTGACATCTTCCAATGAGAGCATGTTAAAAGTCTTAACTTTCAAGGGCTACCTTGGAAGACTGTAGACACACTGCATGACCCAGAAACTTCACATAAACTACAGTGTGTGTGGTGACCCCATGCACTCAAGGCGCACACCCTGCTAGAATTTTAGAGCTCGTTAATAAACTCAATTTGGACATCACAGATTACCACTGGAGAAATATATTTCCTAGAATTTAAGATTTTTGTATATGAACGTGAGATGAGTCTTTTCTGGGGGGGGCGTGTGCTCTTGACCTAAGAATCAGCATTAGGCAAACTATAAAACACATCAAATTTTCTGTGTAATATTCTGGAAAAACTATGTGGAAATGAAGACACCTTTGTTAAATGTGTGAAAGAAACTGCTGGGAAAAAATGTATCTAAATTGTTATGCAAGGCAATTCTTTGACTGCGAGTCTAATTTCATTCTTGGTTTTTAGTAAATTATTTTATTCTTTCCTTGACTTAAAGTTGGTATATTTAAGACTCTGACAAAATTTGAGATTCTAACATTTGGTTTCATCCATTTTCGTGTATATTTTATTAATTCTGTCCCCTTCCTCCACAATACAATAATTAGCTGTCATATAATCCTTATTTGTTGTTTCAAAACTTATGTCTGCTTTTTTTATTAGTTCCTTATCATTTTCTCTATCTTTAGCAATCTCAATACAATTTTTAAGCATACCTTTTTTTTAACATCTTTATTGGAGTATAATTGCTTTACAATGGTGTGTAAGTTTCTGCTTTATAACAAAGTGAATCAGTTATACATATACATATGTTCCCATATCTCTTCCCTCTTGTGTCTCCCTCCCTCCCCCTCCCTATCCCACGCCTCTAGGTAGTCACAAACCACCAAGCTGATCTCCCTGTGCTATGCGGCTGCTTCCCACTAGCTATCTATTTGGTAGTGCGTATATGTCAATGCCGCTCTCTCAGTTCATCCCAGCTTACCCTTCCCCCTCCCCGTGTCCTCAAGCCCATTCTCTACATCAGTGTCTTTATTCCTGTCCTGTCCCTAGGTTCTTCAAGTCTATGCAAAAGCTTTTAAGTTTCATTAGGTCCCATTTGGTTATTTTTGTTTTTATTTCCATTTCTCACAGGAGGTGGGGTCAAAAAGGACCTTGCTGTGATTTATGTCATGGAGTGTTCTGCCTATGTTTTCCTCTAAGAGTTTTATAGTGTCTGGCCTTTCATTTAGGTCTTTAATCCATTTTGAGTTTATTTTTGTGTATGGTCTTAGGAGTGTTCTAATTCCATCCTTTTCCATGTAGCTATCCAGTTTTCCCAGCACCACTTATTGAAGAGACTGTCTTTTCTCCATTGTATATTCTTGCCTCCTTTATCAAAGATAAGGTGACCATATGTGCATGGGTTTATCTCTGTGATAGGTTTTTATACACAGAATTATCTTCACTGTTTTCTTAATAGTTTATCAAATTCATTTTCTCCTTGATGCAGAGTATAGGAGAAAAAAACTTTCTAGAAAAGCTACTTTTATTAATTTTAGGTTTGCTGCATTACGGTCAGAAGATTGTATTGGGTGGGCCAAAAGGTTCGTTCGTTTTTTCCCATAAGATGGCTCCAGTAGCACTTAGTTGTCTTTAACTTCCTTCAAAACAATTTTGTTAGATTTTATGTGACAGCTGTCATATCAGCACACATTTAAAAAAAGACTTATCAAAATTGGTGAATTTCTGTGTAGCCATTTTAATACTGAAGATGGGAGGGGGAAAAAAAGCAACATTTTCAGCATATTATGCTTTATTATTTCAAGAAAGGTAAAAACGCAACTGAAATGCACAAAACGATTTGTGCGGTGTATGGAGAAGGTGCTGTGACTGATTGAACGTGTCAAAAGTGGTTTGCGAAGTTTCATGTTGGAGATTTCTCACTGGATGATGCTCCACTGTCGGGCAGACCAGTTGAGGTTGACAGCGATCAAACCGAGATATTAATTGAGAACAATCAACGTTATACCACGCGGGAGATAGCCAACATACTCAAAATATCCAAATCAAGCACTGACATTCATTTGCACCAGCCTGGTTATGTGAATCACTTTGATGTTTGGGTTCCACGTAAGTTAAGCGAAAAAAACAATTCTTGACTGTATTTCTGCATGCGATTCTCTACTTAAACGTAACAAAAATGTTCCATTTTTAAACAAATTGTGACGGGCGATGAAAGTGGATATTGTACAATAATGTGGGACGGAAGAGATCGTGGGGGCAAGCGAAATGAACCACCACCAACCACACCAAATACCGGTCTTCATCCAAAGAAGGTGATGTGTATATGGTGGGACTGGAAGGGAGTGCTCTATTATGAGCTCCTTCTGGAAAACCAAATGATTGATTCCAAGTACTCCTCCCAATTAGATCAACTGAAAGCGACACTCGACGAAAAGTGTCCAGAATTAGTCAACAGAGAACGCATAATCTTCCATCAATGTAATCCAAGACCATATGTTTCTTTGATGAGCAGGTAAAAACTGTTACAGCTTGGCTGGGAAGTTCTGATTCATCTGCCGTAGTCACCAGACATTGCACCTTCGGATTTCCATTTATTTCGGTCTTTACAAAATCCTCTTAATGGAAAAAATTTCAATTCCCTGGAAGACTGTAAAAGGCGCCTGGAACAAGTTCTTTGCTCAAAGAGATAAAAAGTTTTGGGAAGATGGAATTATGAAGTTGCATGAAAAATGGCAGAAGGTAGTGGAACAAAAGGGTGAATACGTTGTTCAAAAAAGTTCTTGGTGAAAATGAAAAATGTGTCTTGTATTTTTACTTAAAACAAAAAACGAAGGCACTCTTTGGCCCACCCAATATAATTTCTGCTTACTGCATCTTGCAACTTCTATTGTAATATAATATAAAAGCTATTTTATAAAACGGCACTGTCCAAGAGAAATATAATGTGAACCACATATGTAATTAAAAAATCTCTAGTAACCACTTAAAAAGTAAAAAACAGCTATAATTTTCAATACATTTAACCCAATATAATAAAAATTATTTTAACATGTAATCAAATATAAAAATGACTGAGCATACATTTTTATATTAAGCATTTAAAAAAACAGGTATCATAGTTATGCTTACAGAGCATCTCAATACAGACATTAAGTTCTCATTAATCGATCTATATTTATATTTCATATGATTTACTGGGGAAAAAAAGATTCACATACCCAAGTTTTCCAAACATACTTAAAAGTCCTCCAACAACTGAATAGAGTTAATAGTTGTTATATTTAAATTAATAGGGGCTTCCCTGGTGGCGCAGTGGTTGAGAGTCCACCTACCGATGCAGGGGACACGGGTTTGTGCCCTGGTCCGGGAAGATCCCACATGCCGTGGAGCGGCTGGGCCCGTGAGCCATGGCCGCTGAGCCTGCGCACCCGGAGCCTGTGCTCCGCAATGGGAGAGGCCACAGCAGTGAGAGGCCCGCGTACCACAAAAAACAAACAAAAACCCCGAACAACAACAAAAAAAATTAATAAAAATTAAAAATTCAGTTTTCTCCATCCAACCTATGACTTCATCTTAACTACATCTTCAACAACCCTATTTCCAAATAAGGTCACATTATGAGGTGCTGGGGGTTAGTACTCCAACATATAATTTTTGGGGGCGGGCACACAATTCAACCCATAACACCCTCCACTTAACAAGAGGGGAGAGAGAAAGAGAGACTCGAGGGAGCAAAGAAGAAAGAAAATTCAGTTTTTTAGTTGTACTAGCCACATTATAAGTAGTAATGTAAAACAGCCATATTACACGTGGCTGGTGGCTACCATATTGGACAGTGTGGGTCTAAAGTGCTCCACAGCCACTTAGAATAGTCATTTACCATTTTAACGTAAGAAATTAAGCTTCTGAAAAATAAGCATACAAAAAATTAAAGACCCACCATAATCTTTGTTACTGTAATTTCTAAGAATCAATCTTACATTCTCAAAAAAACTACATATAAAGATGTTCAGTTTTCAAAATAGTACATTAGAAACTTAACAGGGAATGGTTAATTCATGGTACCTTTACATGGCACTTAATATTAAGTGAAAAGAGACCTGTAAATATTATGTCTAAGATAATCACAACTATGTTAATAAAACATACCTTCAGGGAAAAAGATTAGCAGATACTTCCAAAATATTTTTTGTGGTATAAATATCGGCGATTCTTCTTTCTACTACATTTTCTAATTTTTATCATTGTGGGTATGTATTTTTTTAATAGAAAAAATAACTGAAAATAGTTTAATTTTAAAATAATTAAAAATTAATGAATGGAAAAAACTGAAGACTACAGATGATAGACCTACTAAAATTTCACAATAGACCTATAAAGACAGAGACAGACAGAACTTAAGAGAATTAATGGCTAGGATTTTAGTTTCTTGGAGTTACCTGATCTTTTTCCGCCCTGGGTCGTACCTGCCTTCTCATCCTTTGGAACCAGTTTCTGCATGTCTGCCTGACCAAATTCACACCCAGATGGCAGGCTGCAAGAAGAGAAACAGTGAGCCAAAAAACCTCTGATAACTCATCTTTTTAATGTTGTGCTTGGTCTCTGACCTGCTTGGCTGACACTATCCCCCTCCTATAGCAGGTAAGTTAACCTAATAAAACATCTGCAATGATGGAATTCCTGAGGTAGTACTCAACAGGTTTCCAACTCAACTCTTTATATCTGGCTAACAACAGGACCAAACTGTAAACACCCACCATGCTGACACAGCATAATTGAGATATCAGGTCAAAGATGACACATTTGTAAGGAAGTCCTTTGGCTTATAAGTGGGAAGGACAATGCTATTGGTTAAATGTGTGTCTCCTCAAAATTCAAATGCTGAAATCCTAATGTCTGATGAGATGTATTAGTAGTAAGGCCTTTGGTAGGTGCTTAAGTCTTAAGAGTAGAACCCTCATGAATGGAACTACTGCCTTATAAAAGAGGCTCCAGAGAGATTCCTAGTCCCTTTTGCCATGTGAGGATACAATGAGAAGTCTGCAATGTGGAAGACAGCCCTCACCCAACCATGCAGACTTCCAGCCTCCAGAACTCTGAGCAATAAATTTCTGTTGTTTATAAGGACCCAATCTGTGGATTTTGTTATAGCAGCCCGAATGAACTAAGACAGACAAGGAGGCCTCTGAACTCTTTACCTTTCTATCCTTGACCAAAGTAATACCCCAGGCTCACTAAGCTTAGTTTTTCTGTTAGGAAAGACAACAGAGATAGTAAAAGAGATGACCATTTCCTTACCTGTTTGGGGTACACAGGGAGAGAAGGACAGTGCTTTCCCACACCAGGGAACAGTATAACTGGCTCAGCTTGCTCAGAACACTCAGACCCAACTGAGAGCCCCACTGGTTTACGGAGATGGAACGAATTTCACTCTGTAGCCAAAGTAAAAAAGGTGATCTTTGGGATGCCCTCTGAACATTCATATTCAAAATCAACTTTTAGTTATTTACAAAGGATAAGGGATTCTACTTTTCCTTCCTTACTATTCTCAGAGTTGTGTACTTCATCAAAATTTCCACACTTAAGAGATCATAGTTCCAGAGGGTATTCTTGTACAATATTTACAATATGTCTCTAACATCCCTTCTCATTTCTTCTTTGTAAAGTGAAAAACAGGAGTCACAGGCAACTCTGTTCTAAATGGAAGAAACAGTTTTATAGACTCATTGGCAGCTTACTAATTTTTTTAGATGGTGAGGGGGCTTGTTATTGCCTGTTTATTTCTTTATTTCAATCAATCAATCAAATCAGTCCCTAAAGCTTTTCTGTGTAATTTAATTATTTTCTAAATAGTTTATAATTGTGCTTTTCACTTAATTTGATCCAAAGAACACACTCCTAGCTCAACAGCATAAAACAGGGCTGTTAAAAATATGACACCAATAATCTTTAGACTTGATTACTTGACAACTAAGGGTGGCAAAACTGTGAGCACTCAAAAAACAAATAAACAAACCCCCCCACCCCCAAACTTCAACTTTCTGGAACCATAAGAGGATCCTCACATGGAGTGCAAACATAAGGTTTGATATTTAGGAAATCTTTAGCAATCTGTTAATCACCATTAACTTAAATGTTCTGTGGTCAAATTTCCTTCTTGCCATCTTATTATCAAGCCTACAGGCATTTGTAGAAATATTAGGAAGTAATACGGTCAGATGAGCACCCAATTGAGCCTTGTCTGCTAAAAGGGGTGACTATACATCCCTAAGGCCTATATGGATGCTACAGATCTATTAATACCTGTATTTATCTCAATCTCTTTCACTCTCAAGAAGGTCCAGTTCACAAAACAAGTTATATGGTCACCCAACTTCCAATGAAAAAAACTAAGGGGAAGTGAAACTAGACAGCAACTTGAAGCATAAACTTAAGTCATCCACCCAAAAGAACTCACCCTAAAACTGTTCTTTCAGCAGCTCGCCTACGCAGAACTGCTTCTAAGTACACTAAGATGCCACGTATATACCCTAGGTATTTTACTGACTTTAAGCCAACATGTTCACACCTAACATAATTCTTACCTGTCCAACTCTACAAGTATGAACAAACATCATGATGTAGGCGTGGGCAGCAGTGAGCGCATGCAGTAGAGGTGTGGCTTGAGCTGAGAGGGTAGCATCAGCGACATTGCCAGCACAAGCCAGTTCTCGCAACAACACTGAGCCCCCAGGGGATTCTATTGGGCGGTGTAAGGGCTCCAAGGAGGAAAGAATGGAGTCCAACTGAAGGAGACCCTCCTGAAGGACTTTGGGTTCATGTGACAGTGTCTGAAATAAGAAGAATAATTAAAGCATTAATGTACAATGAACTTCATATGCATGCCTTAATAGTCACAGTGAAAGAAGTGGAAGACAAGTCTCACAAATTTCAGACCTGGCCATGGTCTTACACCTGGTAAATGGTGGAGCCAAAACATGAACGAAGGTATGACATACCTAAATGCCTTTTAGAGCAACACATTACTTCTCTTGAATGAGAGGCTTTCAAAGGTGGTAGGCCAATCAAATTTAAAAGATTGTGATGGCCAAACTGGACTACTGTTACAGCAAGGACTCCATGCTGTAAGATTAATTCCAAATTTTGCTCAACAGGGAGCAATGTTAGGCAAGGTTCCAAAGCATGGAAATGAACCACTATTACAAATGTTTTTTTCTTACCACAATAAGAGAGACAATTCTAGGATAGGCATCAGCTAGGCATTTTATTTTGGAGACAGCTCAAGGATTATATGGCCCCTGCAATTTCTTTCTGAGTAAGAAGAAAAATCTTGACAGTGAACACTATCACTTGCCATTCAGAGATAGGAGAACTTATGTGCTTTTCCTATGGCTTTAAATAAATCTATCCACCCTCACACAGTATCTTACAGGTAGGATAAAGATGGAGCAGCCCTTTCCCCCCCTCTCTCATAAATAGCACTTAATTCAATATTTGCAAAAAGGGAAGCAGAATAAAATATCAAATGCAGATGTCACAATTATGGATCTTTCCAAGTCCGCAAGAAATTGGATTTCTGATTTTTAGCAGAAATTACTTATCATTGCACAACTCAGCTAATAAATAAGCTTCACAGATTTAATCCAATTCCTATAAAAATCCCAATGGCTTTTTTTTTGCACAAACAGAAATATCTCTCTTAAAATTCATACAGAATCTCTAGGGACCCCAAATAGATATAGCTATCTTAAAAGAGAACAAAGTTAGAGGTCTCACATCCCCAGATTTGCAAACTTACCACAAAGCTACAGTAATCAAAAGTGTAGTACTGGCATAAAGATAGAAATCAACACCAACAGAACAGAGAGCCCCAAAATAAACCCTTGCATATATGGTCAAATGATTTTTGACAAGGTTGCCAAAACAAGGGTACAATAGGGAAAGGACAATCTTTTCAACAAATAGTGTTGGGAAAACTAGATACCCACATGCAAAAGAATGAAACTGAACCTTACCTTACACCATACAAAAAATTAACTCAAAATAGATCAAACACCTAAATATAAGAGCTAAAACTATAAAATACCTAGAAAAAGCCATAGGATAAAAGCTGCACGACACCGGATTTGGCAGTGATTTCTTAGGTATGACATGAAAAGCGCAGGCAATGAAACGTAAAAAGCAAAAACTAAACAACAAAACCCCCCCCACAAAAAACAAACTGGACTTCATCAAAATTAAAACCTTTTTTCACATCAAATGACACTATCAACAGAGTGAAAAGCAACTCATGGAATGGGAGAAAATAATCTGCAAATAATTTATCTGATAAAGGATTAATATCCAAAATATATTAAGGATTCTTACAACTCAACAACAAAAACAGACAACCCTATTAAAAAATGGGCTCTCCCTTTTCCTCAGAAGCTCTAGGCTGATGAGAGAAGGAAAGCATCAGGCAATTGAGGGGAAAAAATAGTGCCAGGCTATCTAGAGAAGAGTGAAGAGAGGCTCCAGGCCAATGAGAAGAATTAGGCAAGAAACACAGATGTGCCAGCCTTCTGAGAAGCACCAGCCAGCAACACCTTACTTCTTTAAACTTGGAGGAACGGCTTCATCTCTACCCTTCTACCTCAAAGGGAATCTATGCCAAAATGCTCCAATGAATGGAGGACACACTTGGATTTGTGAACTAAAGTGACACGCAGAATCTCTGAGCCTTGGTTGTTTAGAAGATTGAAAAATCTTGTTCAGCATGGGTGACCACCAAAAAAGCAATCCAAAGCCATCTATATGTCACAACTGAGACAAATTGGGGAGTTTGTTGTCAAATAAAATGTACTGTTCCGGAAAAAAAAAAATGGGCAAAGGCCCTGAACAGACATTTTTCTAAAGAAGACATACAGATGGCCAACAGGCACATGAAAAGATGCTCAACATCGCTAATCAGAGAAATGCAAACGAAAACCACGAGATCTCATTTCACACCCATTAGATTGGCTAGTATGAAAAAACTAGAAAATAACAAGTATTGGTGAGGACACAGAGAAATCAACCCTTGTGCTTTGCTGGTTGGAATGTGAAATGGTAGAGATGTTGTGAATAATACAGTATAGCAGTTCCTCAAAAAATTAAAAACAGAACTACCAAATGATCTAGCAAATCCTACTTCTGGGTAGATAACCAAAATATCTGAAAGCAGAGTCTTGAGTATGATCTCACTTTCAAGTCAAACTCAGAACCAGAGAGTAGAACGGTGGTTGCCAGGGGCTGGGGGAAGTTGCGGAGATGTTGGTCAAAGGGTATAAACTTTCAGTTATAAGATGAATAAGTTCTAGGGATCTAATGTATATAGCGTGGTGACTATAATTAATAATACTGTATTATATACTAGAAATTTGCTAAGAGAGTAGATCTTAAGTGTTTTCACCATACAAAAAAGCAGGGTCTGGAGAACACACCCATGTTCGTAGCAGCACTATTCATAAGAAGTGGAAGCAACCAAAATGTCTATCAATGAATGAATGGATAGATAAACAACATGCAGTTTAAACATACACTGGACTATTCAGCCTTAAAAAAGGAAGAAAATTCTGACATATGCTACAACATGTATGAATCTTGAGAAAATTATGCTAAGCAAATTAAGCCAGTCATAGAAAGACAAGTACTTCATGAATTCAACTTACATGACATACCTCGAACAGTCAAAATTCAGACAGAAAGTAGAATGGTGGTTACCAGGGGCTGGTAGGGAGAGGGGAATTGAAAGTTGCTGTTTAATGGGTGCAGAATTTCAGTTTTACAAGAGGAAGAGAGTTCTGGAGATGGGTTTCACAACAATGTGATGTACTAAACACTATTAAACTATACACTCAAAAATGGTTAAAGCGGTAAATATCATGTTATATCTCTTTTACCACTACTTAAATAAAGCAACTTCATTTTTGGGCAAAATTTGAGCAATGAACTATAGGTCAATCATGCTTAAAATACACAACTATCAAGCCTGAGAAAGGAAAAAAAAATACATGGCTAAACAAACCAGACTGTGTTAAAACCCACTTCCAAAGCTTTCTTGCAGATTTATTTTCCCTTCCAAAAAACTCATATGTTAGAACTATATACCAAACTCAGGAACAAAGAACAAACACTTTGACTTTTCAATGAGAAATAACGTGGCACACTATTATTAGTCACAAAATCCACTTACAGTACATAACCGCCAATTTCTTCATTATGTTTTAGTTGAAGGGGAGACCACAGTAAAAACATGTATACAGAAGTATTGCAAAATTGATTTCTAAAAGAAATGAAAATATTCGGCCAGATGCTTCTTACCAATATGGATTTGCAGACACCTGCAACAGCCTGACAGGCTGCAGATGTGGGAAAGTCAATGGGCAGATTGGGAAGACCCAAAATGGTAACCAAAGGCAAGAGTCCTTTCTGATTCACAAATTCCTGGCAGTGGTCATCGGTTGTATTGTTGCTCAGAATAGATTCCACAAATTTCATCTAGGTAATAAAAATTAAAAAAAAAAAAGTTAGAGCCTGACACTTGGAACTAAAATGCCAGCTTGGAATTAGGACAGGGGTAACCTTATAGTCATGAAATCAGTATTTTCTAGAATATCAAAACCTCAGGTAAGCAGTAATAGGTATATGAAATGACCCCTAAACATCCAGAAAATAAGGAATTACAACTTCTTCCCAATGTATCTTTTCAGCCACACCTAAAGTCACATAATCTGAGAAGCACAGAGAGGTTAAATGACTTGCTCAGGGCCACACCATGAATTAGTGGCAGAATCAGGTCTAATCTCTTAATTTGCTCATTTAGTGCTTCTTAAAGATAATGTGTTGCCTCTCCCCTAGAAGCAAACATCACGGATACTTTTCTTCAAATGTGCTCATAATACAAATGAAACCTAGAACTCTGGAAGTGATTCAGACTAAACAGAGCATTTTGTAAGGGTAAGAAAGTAAAATACGGGAAACAAACACACAGGCAAAAGAGAAACCATCTCTGGAAGTCTGGAAGTGCTTACTGGGCTAGAACAAATGCTAAATGGGCTTCCCCTTATAGGTAAATAACTCTGGGAAAATTCAAACTCTTCCTTTTTTCCTGTGAGACACACAGAAGTTAAAATAAAACACCACATTATTATTATTATTATTATTATTATTGGTAAAAGAGAAGTTAATGGGAAAAAAATGGCAAATAACGGGAAAAAAATATGCTGGGATGCACTCAAAGAACATAATACTGGACTGGCCTAACAAAGCCCATTCTCCTCCTGTTTGGATTCCAAAGGGGAATGAACAGAAAATTGGGAATATTCAAAAAGGGACTGTTAGCTAATTTTTGGCAAATCACACAGAACAAGGTTTACACATCTTTCCCCGCTGCTTTCTGCACTTTAAGGGCCCCAGTGAAAATAAACACAAGTCATCAGACTATTTGGTAACCCCACACATTTTCCAGAAGAGCACACACCTTTACTCAGATTACCCTACCATTAATCTTACCACATTAAGGATGTAATCCATGAGGGGAATAGGAATACGTTCCTCTGTACCAACAACCCTGTTAAGGGAGAAAAGAGTGAGTTTCACAGAAATTCACAATACCAATGCAAGAGAACAAAGCGAAGAAAAGGAAACCGTGAAATTCTAGTCCTTTCTCTCAGTTAGACTTACAGCCTTTAGTATATAGCACAGAAAAAAAAAAAAAAGAAGGAAAAAGAAAAGAGCTGAAATCAATTCTGAAGGTAGCTTTCCTAGCCTGAGTAGGTTGAGAGCACAAAAGGAAAAACCAAGCTTTCACAAACTCAGCACTTATACATATCTCAAAAGAAATTATTCTATTTTAGGCAAACTACTATAGGAGGAATTCATCAATATGAAAATACTAAAAATAAGCATGTTCAATTAAGAGACTATTTAAATATTTGCTTGAAGAAAGGAGCTAGGCAAAGAAACAAATACATAAACATCTTACCGTGTTCTTGCATCAGATTTAATGTTATAGAGAGCAGGAAATGGAATTTAATTTTGGTCAAGATTCCATGCTTAGATTGGTAAACCATTCAGAAAAGTCAAAGTTGGTCAAAGATGAAGGCAACACCCAAGGTCTCCTTCTCTAACAACCTTTTCCTGAACTACCCAAAAATTGTGATCAGGTCCTTCTGCTTCAGATGCTTCAATGATGCATTGAAGATAAGAAGGCTGCAATAATGCCATAGCTGCAGAAAATGCAGCCTTTAGACCAATGGCTACACCTTGGCTTTTGTAAGAAATAAACAGAGGGAAAAACCCCACAAAGTATATTGAAATGAAACAAAATCTACCTAAAAGATAAACCCTAGAAAAGGACAAAACTTGAGTTGAATAAGAACATTTTAGATATAGGCCCTTGGGAGAAATTTGGGAGAAAAGGGCAGAGATAGAAGAAGGGAGAGGTAGGGGGAGAAGGCAGAAAAATTGGCAAGAAATAATTTCGTCTCTGAGCAAGATAAAATGTGAACAAAGATTTGCCAGGCATGGGGATATGTGGCAGCAAAACGGAGACTAGGCAATAGGCAAAGAGTGGAGAGGCATGATGAATGGCTTTAGAGCTAAAATATCTCGAGCTAGGGCTTGGGTAGGATGTTGTGAACATACTCAATGAAGAATCTGGGGAAGAACTTTGTACAAAGGGAGGATCTATACATAAGCCAGGAGTGAAATGATTCCATGGGAAGATTGCAAACCCTTCCCTGACTGTAAACTTCCTCCGCAGAACCACTGCCACATTCCCTGCTACTTACACCAATTATCCGCCCCAGCTTGACTGCACCTCCTTGGGAAGAACTCAAGAGATCCATCTCTACAGCTAAGAAGTACAGGTATGGCTCTAAGCCCAGGGAGATACCTGCCCCTTTGTAGAAGCCAAATATAATGGTAAAGACCCAAAGCACCATCATGAAATGTACTTTCTTCATTTGCTAGATGGAAGTTGGAGGGAACAAGAGAGAAAACAAACCAACAGTGGTTCTTAAACTCCAGGATTGAACTTGTTCAGTAACCACTTTTCTCCCCACCCTCATCTTTTTGGCTTCTAGGCTCAGGGCATCATATAGGAAAAGTAAAAATGATCAACTTTCTTCAGTAGAAATCCCCCTACCACTGGTTTTAAGAAAAGTCATTCTAATCCTAACCTGATATGAAACTTTGACCCATAGCATCTTTGAAACAATGAAAGACTGCATTTCCATGAAGAATGAAACAAATTTATCTTAACTGTCAAATCAAAAACTGCTGCCTCGCCGCCTTCTCCAAAACACACATTCCCAAACTTAATTTTAACTCTAGTCACTTTTACATGGGTATTTATGATGTTGGAGCCCTTAATCAGATGTGGTGGAGAAGGATTCCAATTGAGTGTCATAGTACACGGGTACAGGACAACAGATCTCATGTTTTGGGGTTTTTCGGGGGTGGGGTGGGGTGGGGGGAGGAAAATCAGGTCTCTCTTACCACTCCTGAGGAGACACAGCTGCCCTTGGCAAAAGAGCCCTCCCAGTGGGCCACGATTCAGGGAACAACTGCTTCTCTGCATTTGATGCCTTTAAAGCCCAGACAGTTGCTATTCAATTTCCAAAGACCACATGGATATATATAACCCATTTCTTTCAAGTTGTTCAGGGTAGGTGGTTAAGTTAGGCAAAATAAATGGAATCAATCACAAAAATAAACCATGGTGCCCCAACTGAAAACCTTGGTTACTTACTGGCAAGTATATTCACCCCCAGCAATATCAGTTTTGCTGAGCTCAAACAATTCAGAAGGCAGAAGAAAGAGGCCAAAAGCCAAGTATTTAGAACTACTTGTGGTGAATGCCTTTGAATGTACAACAGAACTCCATGTATTTGGGGTAGACTGTAATGCCTAAGTTTCCTTATTGCAGATTTGTAGCACAAAACCACGTGTCTCAAGATCAAATACAATCAATCATTTTATTCAATGCTAGCTGCTGATTTTGGGGACAAAACCAAGGGAAAAGAACACTGTCTTAGTCTGGAAAAAAAAACAAACTCAAAACTTCGTCAACAGGTGAGTGGATAAATGCTGTAGTATATTCATACAGTGGAATACTATTCAGCAACGAAAACAACATACTGATAGACACAACATGGATGAATCTCAAAAATACGCTATGCAACAAAAGCCAGAAACAAGGAAGTACATACATTAGATATGATATACATATAAGACTCCGTTTATTCTATTTATACGATGTTCCAGAACAGGCAAACTTATTCTATGAATGACAGAAATAAGATAGGTAGCTGCCCCATTTTAGGGTAGGGAAATAGGAAACTTAAAATCTGTACCGTTTACTGTATAGGAATTATACCTCAATTAAAATTAATGGAAAAAATTACTCATGCGTTTATTTAAGGCATTGGAAAACAGATGTGGGCATGGGAGACCAGAATGTGTTCGGGAGTCCCATTGAAGAATTCTGTGTTGGGTGGGGGAAGGATACAAACAAGACTTTTGGGGAGAGGGGTGGCATACACTGCAAATTTTTCAAAGCCACTTTCCCATATTGGCAGAAAGTACATAGCAACTCCCACCATAACAACTACCTGGGATAAGGAGATAAAAGAATTTTACCTATAGTAGGTAGTGGCTTTCAAAATGTAGGTTGAGTTTAGATAGTCTTTTGTGTTCCCTTCCAGCCCTAATAATCCACGTAATGACCCAATTGAAGCTTGTGAAGGTGACAGAAGTGGAAAAGTACATGTGTCAATATTTGTGAGATTCTTAGATATGTTATGTGAATGAGGTGCTGATGAACACCCAGACCATGCAGAAGAACATCAATACCACGGAACAGCAACTATTAGAGTCCTTTGCAGCTTAGAAGCTACATATGACTAATACTATGATACAGTATTAATGTTGTGGGTCTAGATTTTAACTATTTCTTCATTCTTGTTCATGTTTCATTAGGCCCAGCTCTCTTGGCATTTAAGACTCAGGGACTCCTTAATCTAATACTCCTGATTCATTTTATCAACTCAATAAATAAACAGTTATTAACTGATTACCTACTATAAACAAAGTGATCGGGATACACTGTTGAATGAGACATTGTTCCTGCCTTGGAGAACTATATAGATTAGTGGGGGAAACCATCAGAATATATAAATGATTTTAACAAAAATGTTGGGAGAACACAAAAGATCAACTTCCTATTTAGAGGTTAAAAAAAGTTCTTTTAAGAATAAGACATTTGGGCTTCCCTGGTGGCGCAGTGGTTGAGAATCTGCCTGCCAATGCAGGGGACACAGGTTCGAGCCCTGGTCTGGGAAGATCCCACATGCCGCAGGGCAACTAGGTCTGTGGGCCACAACTACTGAGCCTGCGCATCTGGAGCCTGTGCCCCGCAACAAGAGAGGCCGCGACAGTGAGAGGCCCGTGCACCGCGATGAAGAGTGGCCCCCGCTCGCCGCAACTAGAGAAAGCCCTTGCACAGAAACGAAGACCCAACACACCCAAAAATAATAAATAAATAAACTTAAAAAAAAAAAAAACAAGAATAAGACATTTGAGCTAGACTTGTAGGAATTTGGTAGATGGAAAAGAAGGAGATAAGATAATTTGGGGTTGGGGGATAAATATGAATAGAATATACAGTGACTCACGATATTCCAAGAAAGGCATGCAGAGTGAAGACATATGAGGGCTTGAGAAAATGTCAATTTACCAAGGCAGCTTAAAATCTGGGCATGTTAGACAAAAGGTATTAAGAAATCCAGGTAGAAAAGTTATATGCAGATGAATGTACACAGCTTGACTCAAAACCACCACCATTACTAACATTCAAGAAATCCATCCCTAGTTTTGTAGCCAGGAACAGGAATCCTATACCAGCAGGATATGGCTGACAATCAAGGATGTGGCAAAAAAGCACTAAGATTCCGACTCCTTTGCAAATAAAGTCCTGCTTTCTTTTAGGGTATCCTCCTTTTCCAGAAAGAGAACATTTTTTGTGTGTGCGCATGTAAACATTTTATTGACACACAACATACAAGCAAAAGGTGCACAAACTTAAGTGAACAGCTTGACAGTTTTATACAAATTGAACTCACTATGTTACTACCAGCACTCTAAAACACCTCCTCTCAGAAAGACAACATTTTAATCAAAACAGAAGATGGTGCTAGATGAAGGCAGGGTTGCCTTCTCAGATACTGAAAATATATCTGCCCAAGAAAGCAACATACTTCAAACGTAATGCCTCCCCTCCAAAAAATTCACACCAACAGGCTCATTACTTTCTAGAGTTCCAAGAGGGCATACCTGTTTTGGATTCTAGACCTTTGCTCCTGCTGTCTACTCCACCATAATCTTCTCTTAAGTCCCAAGCCACCCTTTGAGATGAGCTCAAACCCATTCAAATCCACACCTAAATAAAATGCTCATGCTTTTCTCAGAACTACTTCTATATATACACCAAAAGAGCACTTATTAAAGAATGCATGACCGTCCAGAGGGATCATGCCCATTTCGAGCATGAAGGTGATTAAGAGTTACAGCTACAGCAGTTGCTTTTCATCCCTTGCATGCGAACACTGTAAGCTCGAAGAACCAGGTCTACCAGCAGTCTTTAAGCTCACCCCCCCATCCCCATCTCACCATCCAGGTAATCAATTTTCATGTAGAACAAACCTCAAATAAATAGAAGGAAAATCTACTGTGCCTAGTTACAATCATACAGTACATTCCAAAGCCTTCTGATGTATCTGGAATGAACAGATGAAATAAACAAAAACAGAGACCAACCAACAACAAATCCCTGTAACTCTTAAGAACTTCTTAGGAGATAGGCTTCAAAAGTGCAATGTGTTTAATGTATGCTCACTTATGGAAAACAATCAAGCAGTCAATGACATGGAATACCAAATCAACAAAGGGAAATCCTCTGAAGAAGGCCTTTTAATTTGATATACTGAATTCTGACTGAATTTCATGAACAGCATTTAAAAAAGAAAGCTTGCTAAAGCAACCAAAACAAACACCAAAGCACAAACGACACACAAGGGTCAAAGAAAGATAAATTACAGACATTTAGGGCCGGAAGAACCTTATAACTGGATCTAATCCAACTCCCTCATTTTTACAGATGAAAACAACATGCTCAAGATCACAAGGCTAGAGAACCTGTCTTGTGAACACTTACTGCTGATTAGGCTCAGTTTCATTCTGCTGGGTAGAATTAAAGCTCTGCATGGCCTGTACTTCCTCTTCCTCCTCATCCTCACTAGAGGCCTCTTCTGCAGCATGATTAGATCTTGGGGGAGGAGCAGTGGCAGTGCCATCTGCCTTCTGGATTGATGGCTTCTGACAGATGTATTTAGGGTCTCTTCCAAGGTTACAGATTTCTTCAAGTAACTGAAAGGCAAAGGAAACAAGATTACTTATTAGTAATTAAGGAATGGGGAGATGACTAACATTTTTGGAGCACTTTCTATGTGCTATATACAGAAGTGCCAAAACACTTTATATACACTATTCCTGGAATATAGTCATTAATTTCATTTTACAAACAAGGAAACTGAAGTCCTATGAAGTTAACTTCTTCAGGGTCACATGGCTGTTAAGTGACTGACTGACTGATGTGACCCCATGTTCTAATTCACCAACCACCAGTAACTCATTTACCAGTTTCAACAATCCTAAGAGGCAACCGGCAGGGCTAGTAAATGTGGGGAAAAAAACCCCCAAAACAAAAACCAAGCAACAAAGATTAGAAAGGGTAATATGCTTTTACAAACAGAAGCTAAGCCTTGGCAACTTCTTAGTATCCTGTATAAGAAAGCAATACTTAAGTGACTTTTTTGGGGGGTGGGGTAAAGGACCAACCCAAGGACTTGGAGAAAATGAGGCAGAATAATCCTCTTATAGGCACAGTCTAAGAATCCAAATGACCTCCAGTAGGTCTTGCCTTTTCCTAAAAACTCCCACTTCACTGCTCTCTCATGCCCATGGTCACAGCCGTATCACTTCCCACCTTGATGATCGCAGTCGTTGCATCTGTTTTGAGGGTTGGCTGATGTCTCATGAGCTCATCAACAGCACTCCCGAGGTTGGAGGCAGTATCCCCTTAAAGTCAAAAATGGAATTGTTAGAAAGACTGAAGAAAATAGAGCTTGGGCTATTTTTTTTTTTTTTTTTGGTGCCAATATAAGGAGGAAAGAAGAAACTGAGCTGGTGGTTGTGATTTTCTAATGCCATGCTTTCTCAAATGAATTCACACCAACCTCTGCAACCAAATCACTGGGGAGGAGGAAAGAAATTTATCAGTCTAGTAAACACATTTTAAAGTAACCATGTATGCTACATTCTACCGTAGTAATCTCTACTGTCAAGGTCTGAACTAGTATTATAGGGTGAAGAGAGAACGAGAAACGAAAGAACCATAAACCATTAACCCTGACTGACCCGGTAAAGAATGGTAGTGGCTAAAATGCTACAGTGGTGACAAAGCACAAAGCACATTTTTGAAAACTGGATTCTTTCTGGAACCCTTCCTTCTTGCTACACCTCAATGATCTGGTCTCAAATACACTGAGAAGGAAATCTATTAATTTGTGACTATCTTAGGGACTTGGATATGAGAACAGAAGATTACCAGGATCTCCTGTTGCTGAAGACTAGATGGTGGACCTGAAAATCTACTGCTGGTTTTCTAAGACCTATTTCTCACCAGCATTGTAACAGTACATTTAACAGTGAACTGTTGAGAAGCATGGAAATATTATAAGCAGAGGTTAAGGATGAAGTATTCTTTTCTCCCTGCAATAGACTATATGGTGATAATTCCCATTAAGCTTAGCACACCTAGCCAGACACATGATGAATGGAGGTCAAGGAAGGGTTTCCTTGCCAACTGGTGGCTTGATAATCACCTAACTCTTGGCACAACAGCCAACCAATTATTTATTTTAAGGCAAATCCTTACTTACCTAGAGGATCAGAACTCCTCCTCCTCCGCATGGCTGGGAGGTAATCTGGAGACAGAAGAACTTTGAAGAGACGTTCAAAAGGCTGACACTGTACAAATGACTGAAGACCTCGGGCATTCAAGCAGAGTGCACTGAATACATTTGGGAGGGAGCCAAGGACTTCACGGGTAGCAGGAACCTAGAGAGAAAATAAAGTGAGCTTGAAGACATCTGCAAGAGTCCAGGTACAAAGTTAGGAAACTTTGGCCAGGGGTACTACACAGAGAGATCAAAAGGATCTTGATGACCAGGTCCAAAGGTTTCTTTCTTTTTTAAAAACTTTTAATTTTACATTGGAGTATAGTTGATTAACAGTGTTGTGATAGTTTGCAGGTGTACAGCAAAGTGATTCAGTTGTACATATACATGTATCTATTCTTTTTCAAATTCTTTTCCCATTTAGGTTGTTACAGAATACTGAGCAGAGTTCCCTGTGTTATACAGTAGGCCGTTATTGGTTATCCATTTTAAATACAGCAGTGTGTACATGTCAATCCCACACTCCCTAACTACCCCTTCCCCCCACCCTCCAATAGTTTCAATACTACATATAGAAAACAAAAGATAGGATTTTCATGCCATAAGAGTGCTTTTCAAGTGTGTGTGTGTATATGTCTGTATATTTTATGGAAAGGGGTATGCATGGAGCGTTCTTTACAGATCAGCAGAAAGGTCTCACGTCTTTGATCAGCAGTGCATGCAGCATGACATCTGTCAATCCATTGTCCTGGAGTGAGGAGAGCAGTGATGGTTCTTGAAATACAAACACAGTCACCACTTCAGTAGCTAAAAAAAGGATGAAAGATATAAGAAACCGAGAGATTCTTCACAGGTATTAAAAGCAAAACTTCAAAGGCTCAAACAAAACAAAATAACAAAAAAAAAAACAAACCCAGAGCTCAATGTACAACAATTTAATCGCGTGCATGAGCTTAGTAAAAGTTCTAGTATTGCCCGTCAGAGATTGATCACCATTAGGAATTTAGTGACTACTCTTCAAGATTTTTATGGGGCAATGTATAGGCATGACAGTTATAGTTAGTAATATTGTAATGAGTAGTGGAAATATGCTAAGAGAGTAGATTTCAGGTGCTCTCATCACACAAAAAAGGGAAACTATGTGAGGAGATAATGCTTGACTGCAGAAATCATTTCACTATGTATATCAGATTATGTTGTACACCTTAAATATATAAAATTTAAGAAAAAATATATAAATAAAACCTGAAAATTTCAAGATTTTTATGAGCGTATTTTGATAAGAATGAGGTTAGCTTGTTTTTTCAATTGTAATATACACCATATAATCTCGTTTATCTTTCCCACGTCACTACAACTCATTCAATTTGAATGGCTGCATACTGTTCTACTAAATACATGTACCACCATGCATATAAACCAGTCCATAATGGTGAGAATTGATAAACCTAAAAATATACCCTTTTTTGTCTGCTTAAGCAGGAAAAAATGTAAGATGGCGGTGTGTGTTTGCTGGGTTAAAGTGAATGTAAACTTACTGATGAAAATGGACAAAATGTCTTCTAAAAAGCCCTTTCAGCAATTTAAAAATACCATCAGCAATGTTAAGAGTCCTTGGGTAGGGACTTCCCTGGTGGTGCAGTGGTTTAGAATCCGCCTGCCAATGCAGGGGACACGGGTTCGATCCCTGGTCCGGGAAGATCCCACATGCCGCGGAAAAAAAAGAGTCCTTGCGTATTAATCTGACCAATTTTTGACAGTATATAGAAACGTGCCTTAAGACTACTATTAATGCAAATATGGCAAAAAGAATATGGAAAAAACTCTATGCAAAAGAAAACAGTACAGCATTAATGCATTCATTAAAAAGTAAACAAAAGAGAAACTAGAAAAAACAGAAGAAAGTAGAATTTAGTGAAATTGCAAGCAAAATGCACAAATAATTAAAACCAATAACCAGCCCTCTGAAAAGACTGAAAAAGCTTACAAACTTAAGGGAAATCTAATAAAGAGAGCAATATATATTAGCAATGAAAAAGAGATTTAACTGGATTCAGAACAAATAAAATTTTACAAACTGCATGTTAACAATGAAGTGCAATGCTTTTGTAAGAAAATGTCATAAAAATCGACTATCAAGAAATGATAGCAAAGCAGACTAGACCATTACAAGAATTTTTAAAAATACTACCAAGTAACAGAAAGGAACCAAGCCAACAATTTTAGATGTGAGTGTTATTAAACCTTCTAGGAGCAATTAAAACAAGGCTTCCTAACTCATTTAATGAGATTTTTAAAAGTTTCATTTTAAAACCTGACAAGGAAGGCACATGCACATACAATATCCATAAACCATGTATAAAACAAACTCATAATTGCTGATGCCTGAGAGCTAAAAGAAACCAGAGGATTTTCAGTTCATGATGGTCAACAGAGCACCTCTCATCAAATGCTATTGAAAATGGCAGATATATGACAATTACTGGGACCAACAGTTGTCAATGGCCTTTGGTATTTCTGATGAGCTATAAACTTATGGAAAATTTAAGTCCTTTTTTTTGGGTTTCTATTGGTGTATGATAGACCCTTCAATAGACTTCCATTCGTACAAATGTCTAAATTCTAAGGAGCTATTAAAATTGAGTATTCATAAACTAAAATTAGTGTTCTATTAGAGGTTACTAAGACATCAAGTCTGTTATTTTAAAGAGGTCTAACTATTTAATATAATGCTATGTCATAATGCTACTGTGCAACGGGGACAGTTTAAGCCCTCTTTTAAAATTAATAGATGATTAAGAATTCGAATGGACACACTAAAACCAATTAGTTCCAGATGGAACCAAGCAACTAACTCCTAAAAGAAATAACTCTTAAAAAATTTATGATTAAAATCAAATTCTAGGGCTTCCCTGGTGGCGCAGTGGTTGAGAGTCCGCCTGCCGATGCAGGGGACGTGGGTTCGTGCCCCGGTCTGGGAGGATCCCACATGCCGCGGAGCAGCTGGGCCCGTTAGCCATGGCCGCTGAGCCTGCGCGTCCGGAACCTGTGCTCCGCAACGGGAGAGGCCGCAGCAGTGAGAGGCCCGCGTACCGCAAAAAAAAAAAAAAAAAAAAAATCCAATTCTAGAAACCACAAAACCCATAAAACAGCAATAATCTAAGACAAAGGGTCTCTTAAAAATAAGGTAATAGTTGGTGATCAAAAACATTTGTAAGGAATTAAAGATTTGCTAATGCAATAGGCATCTTGAAAGATTATAAAGAAATTCTCTCAGAAAGTAAGTGACATGAGATCAATATGGTAGTCTAATTAGCTAAACCATAGGGTTTCCAGGAGAGAACATGTAAGTTAAAAGGAACCAAAGGAATTTCCCTGAAGCAGGAAAAAATATTTAGATTTTTAAAAGAGCCTAACCAAGTGCTATGAGGGAACAATGAAAAGAAATAGAACTAAATACATCCTGGTAGGGCTTCCCTGTTGGTGCAGTGGTTAATAATGGACAAAAAATGGACAAAATGTCTTCTAAAAAGCCCTTTCAGCAATTTAAAAATACCATCAGCAATGTTAAGAGTCCTTGGGTAGGGACTTCCCTGGTGGTGCAGTGGTTTAGAATCCGCCTGCCAATGCAGGGGACACGGGTTGCATCCCTGGCCTGGGAAGACCCCACATGCCGCGGAGCAACTAAGCCCGTGTGCCACAGCTACTGAAGCCTGCGTACCACAATGAAGAGGAGCTCCCGCTCGCTACAACTAGAGAAAGCCTGAACACAGCAATGAAGACCCAACACAGCCAACCAACACCCCCGCCAAAAAAACCACAAAAAAACAAAAAAATAAGTAAATTTATAAAATAAATAAATACATCTTGGTAAAGTTTGTGAACTTCAAGGGTAAAGAGAAAATGAAGTTACCTACAAAGGAACAAGAACCAGTTTAACAACATGGTTATTTACAATATGTAACATAAGACAGTGGAGAAACGTCCACAAACTTCTTAAAGGAAGTATAACACCCTAATAATTACCCAAAGATGTACTCTAACAAAATTAAAAAATGCATCGAAGAGAGGGAAAGCCAAGGGTTACTAAAAAGAAAACAAAGAGAATGCTGAAAAAGAAGTGAAGTTAAGGCAAGCTAACGGTCTTATTTTGGCAGAGGATAGAACAAGAAATTTTAAAAGTTTAGATGTCGATAAAACAATATAAGGATAGCAATTACAAAAAAGAGGAGCAAGAAAATTAAGATTCAGAATATGAAAAAAGCACCAAGAATTTAGAGCCTCAGGCTTTTGTCCTGCAGATAATTTACCTAACCAAGTGACCTTGGTTTTCAAGACTGTTTAGGGTACTTGGAATAGGACATAAAAGCACAGGGACATACCTTTGTTGAGTAGAAAATCCAGTAAAAAGGGGATTTCATTTATATTATGGATGGCAATCACACGTGATAGAGCCTGCTGGAGAGTTGCTGCTTTCCATCCCTTGACTGCGTCACTCTTGATAAAGGATGGGACTTAAGAGTCAACTCAACTTGAGAGCTGACTGTAGTCATTTTGGCACTGGAGAACACACTTCAATAATGGTTATGTCCATTTTCCATATGTTTATAGATTCCTGGGTGGTAGCTAATGGCCTCACTATTTATTTCTGGTCAATGGGCTCAAAGTAATTATCCCATTCAGGATCATGCCCTATGGGGCCTTCCACATTGGGGATATATTACTGCTCATACTTTGCATATTACAATTGAAGTTTTGTGTCTCAACTCATGCTAAGGCCACCAGAGAAGAAGTTCATTTTAATGCCACAGCTGACTAATTTGCTCACACTTTTTAAATAAGCTCAGATATTACTACCTGTCCTTGGTTCAGTGGGTCCATGAGATGTCCAGTCACCGCAGTCCCCAGACCCTTAAATATGGGCTAAACACCATGGCATCCCCATGACACTGGCCTTAGCCCAAACTATGGCCTCTCATTGTGATCTTTGTGTCCTGTCCTGTCATTGGCATTATGGCCAATGGAAATCCATACCAAGGAATGAACACCCCTTCTCTGACTGGCAAATTCATTTTGCTAAGCCACTGCCTCAATATGCTGGTGCAAATTGCTATGCCCTCAACAAAGATTGATTGTTAAGACAGGCCTGATCTTGGTTTATCCTTCCTGCCATGCTACTGCTAACAATAGTATTATATTATAGGCCTCACAAAATGTTAGTTCCCTTTGGGCTTCCTGGTAACACTGACTCTGATGAGGGCACATATTTTACTGCTCATTCAGTCTGGACATGGGCTGTAAAAACAAGGCATCACTTGAGCTTCCAATCTGTCTTACTGTTGGCAGACAGCAGGCTAACAGAGAAACATAATGGCCTACTCAAGGATGCTCTCTTAAATTTACAAAATGGACAATGGTCTCCTAAATGGGTCTCTCTTTTGCCCACTTTATTCTGAACTCTTAACCTTTTAATTCATAGGGCATCCTAATGAAACGCAATGAGGACCTCTCCATTCCCTTTTCTGGCCACAAAAGGGGACATTCCCCATATATGAATCTATGATCCCGAAGAAAATCCCCCCTCACTTAAAGACCCCTTCCCTTTTTGATCCTGGTGCAATCTATAGACTGGCACTTACACAGAGAGTGGATAACAGACTGGGATTCACTGGAAATTGAGGGCCCTCACACTCCCAGACTATTCTGTATGCCACGAGAAAGGTCTCTGCCAAAGACCTTGCCCAATATATTGGGTTGGCAAAAAAGTTCGTTCAGTTTTTCTTCCGTTAAGATGGCTCTAGTAGCGTAGCTGTCTTTAACTTAATTCGAAACAATTTTGTTAGACTGTATTGTGACAGCTGTCCTATCAGCATGCATTAAAAAAAAAACCTTATCAAAATTGGTGAATTTTTGTGTAGCCATTTTAATATTGAAGATGGGAGGAAAAAAAGCAATGTTTTCGGCATATTATGCTTTATTATTTCAAGAAAGGTAAAAACGCAACTGAAATGCAAAAAAAGATTTGTGCAGTTTATGGAGAAGGTGCCGTGACTGACTGAACGTGTCAAAAGTGGTTTGCAAAGTTTCATGCTGGAGATTTCTCGCTGGAGAATGCTCCATGGTCGGGTAGACCAGTTGAAGTTGATAGAGATCAAATCGAGACATTAACTGAGAACAATCAATGTTATACCACACGGGAGATAGCCAACACACTCAAAATATCCAAATCAAGCACTGACATTCACTTGCACCAGCTTGGTTATGTGAATCGCTTTGATGTTTGGGTTCCACATAAGTTAAGCAAAAAAACAATTCTTGACTGTATTTCTGCATGCGATTCTCTACTTAAACTAATGAAAATGTTCTGTTTTTAAACAAATTGTGACGGGCGATGAAAGTAGACATTTTACAATAACGTGGAACGGAAGAGATCGTGGGGTAAGCGAAATGAACCACCACCAACCACACCAAAGACCGGTCTTCATCCAAAGAAGGTGATGTTGTGTATATCGTGGGATTGGAAAGGAGTCTTCTATTATGAGCTCCTTCCGGAAAACCAAACGATTGATTCCAACAAGTACTGCTCTCAATTACACCAACTGAAAGCAGCACTCGACGAAAAGCATCCGGAATTAGTCAACAGAAAATGCATAATCTTCCATCAGGATAATGCAAGACTGCATGTTTCTTTGATGATCAGGCAAAAATTGTTACAGCTTGGCTGGTTCTGATTCATCCGCCGTATTCACCAGATACTGCACCTTCGGATTTATTTTGGTCTTTACAAAATTCTGTTAATGGAAAAATTTCAGTTCTCTGGAAGACCGTAAAAAGCACCTGGAACAGTTCTTTGCTCAAAAAGATAAAATGTTTTGGGAAGATGGAATTATGAAGTTGCCTGAAAAATGGCAGAAGGTAGTAGAACAAAAGGGTGAATACGTTGTTCAATAAAGTTCTTGGTGAAAATGAAAAATATGTCTTTTATTTTTACTTAAAAACTGAAGTAACTTTTTGGCTAACCCAATAGTTTTAAAGGTTCACTAACTGGAGATCCCTCTTTGCAGGAAATGGAGGTCTTGGTACCTGGCTGGTCCCACGTCTACAACTTTATGGTTCTTCCAAAGAGGAAGGGAAGATCTTAAATTAGTTCCCAGTACCAACACTCTTAAATAGGATGCCAGCTCTGAATCCATGCTATTACGGAGATACTGACTGAGAAGCCACTACATAATCTGGGATAACAATGCCCGTGGCCCCTATAATATATAGGCACCTCTAGCATGCCAAGGCCCAGAGACCACAGGGTTGAAAATATTATGCAACATTCTAGCATAATATTATGCCAGACTCTGGTTGGCCTGGCAATGCCTCATTTGGCTGGCCTGGGTCTGGGATTCTACCACTCCAGCTCAATGCCAAACTCCTTGGGCCCTTTCTTGTCTATGCTGTGACTTCACTTGTTTGGGGTATTCAATCAGTCCACAGTTTTCCTGTAAGAAATTACATTATAACTCCTGGGGACAAAGGAATACTGATATTCAGTCACTTCTCTAAGTACTTCTCCAATGTATAAAACTTTCCATCAAAGTTTTGGGGCTAGGCCAGGACTCCCATCAACCCAGCATCCTAGATAATGATTTCAGCATAATTGATAGTCCCAGACTCGATGCTGACACCCTCAAATGTTAACTGGTCCCATATCTGCTGCTATACTCATCACAACTCCATGGCCCCATGAGCTGATTTCCCCTCATCGGACAGTCTCATACTTCACTCTCTATTATTCCCCTATCACAACCCCACATTTCCTTCTTCCTCAACTTGATGGACAACATTTTTTGTAATAGTAACAGAGAATGTCACTTGAGCACTAAACCTCCAGCAATGTTACCAGGTGCCCCAGGAGACACAACCACTTATACAAATAACTCTTGCTGCTCTGGAGGTCTTCAATATTCATACTGACTACCTGTCACCCTCTCCAGTTAAGGAGCCCACAATAACCATGTTGGTACTAGTGTCAGCTAGGCTAGGAACAGAGCATATGCAGACTTGAACAGATTAAAATGTGGCAAGGCTAAGACAGGAGGTGAGAGAGAAGAAAAGGCGGTTGAGGAAGTTAAAGGGGACACAACTGGGTATAAAAGTGCGGTAGAAGAGCCAGAGGTAGGATATGAAAGGAGTCAGAATCTTTATTTGGTGGGTTTTAGCATGGAATTGTTGCAGCAGGACACCACAACCTCACCAGGTGCTTCCTCATTGACTTCCCCTTCATGCCCTCCCCCTAGGCTGCAACATCAACTGGCTACAAAAGGGAGCACTGAGACATCTTTTTACCTATATATTGGGCCTCATCACCAGCTTTGGTGTAATAGACACAAGGTGTTTAGGTCTTTTTAATTCTGTAACAGATTCATCTCATAGAGGCTACCCAGATAATGGCATAACTCCTGGCCGACCACATAAACCAAACAACTCAGGTCTTAGAAACCCTTAATGAGGGACAAAGCAATCTATTTGCTATGACAATTGATAATACATTACATTAAACTACCTACTGGTATTTCGAAGTGGAGCTTGTGCCTTGAAGGGGACCTCCTGTTGCATGTGGGTTAATAATATAGGAAAGATATCCAGAATAGTTCAACAAATAAAATAACAAACCAAAACAGCCAATTATATTACTAAAATACTCCAAGAGATTCTCAACCCCCCATTAATTTCTTTTCCTGGCCATCTCCTTCTGCCTGGGGTGAAAGGCTCTACACTATTATTTATGGAGCTAAAATAATTGCCGGACTAATTACTTTGGGCTGGCTTTGCAAATCTGGTCCCTTTCAAGTACAAGTTTATTTACAGGGAACCTGGGAGGTTGTTATGCTAATTCAAACGCCAGGGATGAATCAAGACTTTAAAGAAGGAATTTTGACCTACACTGACGTTTGCTTTTATGCTCTAAGTCTCATTTACTGCTTCCTTCATCATCTTGAGAGGGCTCACCTGCTCCCCACCCCAACCCACAAGCACATGTATCCTCTTGCTGCCTTTTAAACTTCCCCTTTATAAATAAAGGCCTGTGCACTTGCTTCTCTCTGTTCTGGGGCTTTCTCCCAAAGAGAGCCATCCTTCCCTGTCCCTTGACCTGGGACTTCTCCAACTGTGTTAACAAATCCTTTTTTGATCATACCAAAGGACTACTGTCGGAATTTTTCCACCTGAAACTAACCTTGGGAGGGAGCCTCCCCATATCAAAATGGAGTTGCTGTAACACAAGGGAACACTTCCTCAACCTGATCAAGAGGAACAAAACAGTCAACACAAAATCTTCTGCTAGCCTCAAACTTTTTTTTTTGGCTAACCTCAAACTTAATGGTGAAATACTGACTGAATGCTTTCCCCTCTGAGTTCAGGAACAAAAAAAATAAAGTAAAATAAAATAAAAAGCATTTAGCAGAGTAACAGGATACAAAGTTAATAAACAAAAAAACCCCTAAATTGCTTCGGCAAGGCAGTTAAGCATCTGAGTCTGTAGTAGCCAAAACTTCCCCCTCTAGACACCCCAAAGTATTAAAATATGTGTGCTACTGGTACAAGGAGGCTTTCTCTATTTCTACACCTCCCACTAAATTCCTTTGCAGTTTTAAGGAGAATTCTAGAAGCATATACATCTCGTGTATTGTCCTGAATATGTACGGCACTCAATAAATGCCAGTTAATAAATATGAGGTTTTAACAACAGCAATACTCAAAGTAGTGGTGATGTCAAAATGCAAGGACATTTTCTATAAGTAACTACAAAGTACCCACAGGTTCCAAAACAATTTTCTACAGTAAGAAACAATTTTCTATACTATAGCTTACAGGTCTGACATTTAATTCTGAGAATGGAAACCATTCTGATTGGGCTTTTTAGACCAAGGTTAGGGACTAACCATTGAATAAAGACATGTTTCCTATCACACCTGCAATGTTAGTGTAGCACAAAAATCCAAGTGTACAATAATACTACTGATTACAAATGATTCACAGTACACTGCAAAAAAGAGTTCTGTAGTGTAGTAGTTATCACATTTGCCTGACACAACACACTGCAAATGGATATTTATTTGAAACTGGACTCTGACCTTTCTCTATTTCATCACCAACTAGAAAGATACATAATCACACAGTGGACAAATGTGGATAGTAAAATTCTACAAGGATATAAAACACACAGAGAACACTGCTAGGTTATTCCAGCTTGGTATAAACAAATTCAACTCCACTTACCTAGGAGAAAAAGTGATGGGCCATAATATTCTGCATTGCTGATGATGTGTTTCAGGGAGGTAGGCAGAGAACCATCCATCACTAAGAGAAAAGCAAACATCAAGAATAATATGATGAGACCAGTAGTAGTCTGATGGGTGGGGATGATGGATCAATATATTACATATACCACACGGTGGCAAAGTCTATGTTGATTCCAATTTAATGGCCTCCACTTGTCTCCTCCTAATATTCTATTATTTATTCCTTGTCCATGCAATAACCTTTTAACAGTAGGTCAAAGAATAAAAGAATACAGACACTGAGAGACAGAGTGGGGTAGCAGGCTGGAAGTGAACACAGATTCAAAAGCTGGAAAAGGGAAAAAAATAGGTGAATCATTATTAAATAGTTGAACGAACAATCCTTAGGTCTAGGAAAAGTGACACTAAAGGACTAAAAGCTATTCAAAATGGCATGGCCTTTTCCTAAAAAGTATGAGAAGGACCAATTTTTGAGAGAGTCAAACACCCCTCCAGAAAGTATCTAGAATCAAATACCATGTCGTATGCCATCTGAGAAAGCAGGGTCTTGAATGGCCTTCTTGAGGAAATTCAACATGGATTTCAGAAGTGCGGCTCGTTGTGGAATACACTGGACTCCTGGCAAGGGAGAAAGAGGATTATACTGGTTCACCATTATGTACAATGAGCAGGTACATAAAACAAATTTTTAGGAGATCCACATGCACTATAGCAACACTAGCAGACACGCGAAGTGAAATCTCTGGATGCTGGGAAGAACATTTACCTAAGCTTTAAAACTGGAAAAAATAAATCACCAAGGACTACACAAAACCTATATTAAAATTAAAAGTCTAAAGTAAAAAAGAAAAATTACAAAGTAAAAAGATTAACTCTGATCCTCAGTTACTATTTTGAATATTATCTGCCCTCAAACATGGATGTTTTGATAAAATAATCAAAGTATGAATAGTTGGAAAATTATAAAATGCTATGAAATAAATGTTAATACGAGAAAATGAATACCAGAATGGCAAAGTAAGAGTCACAGTCGTAAGAAGCAAACCTCCAAATGTACCGCTTAAGCTCCCCCAAAGCACCTTGCTTCACTAGTTTAGTAATTCAATCACTGTTATCGGCTGTGTCTCTCTATGTCTACATACCAGGACGAGGGCCAGGGCCAGAGGAGATGCTAGTGCTGCTGGAACTTGATGCCCTTAATTCAACATCCAGCCGGTGCTCCATAGGAATGGATGAGCCGGGACTACTTTCCATAGTCACATCTGCAACTAAAGTAAAAGTTATGATAAAGAAATTAGAATAAAAGGCACCACCAAAGAGAAGGTTATTTGAGAACAATTTTTTTCTGTAAGGTGAGATGAATGATATCAAAATGGAGAAGGATTAGAATACTGAAACCCAAAATGAAAATACAGTTGACCTTTGAACAACACAAACGTTGGGGCCCCAACCCTCCATATAGTCAAAAATCTGCATATAACTTTATAGTCAGCCCTACATATCCGAGGTTCCACATCTGCGGATTCAACCAACTGTGGATTTTTCTTCTAATCTTTTTTATACATACACAAACATACATACATGTGCCTACTTATACACAGGAAACACAAACTCATGGTTTTCTAACCTGCTTTTCAGTGAATATACAATTTTCTTTACGAGTATATCATAATCACCAAGATTAGTTTTTAAAAATGTAGATTTCCTGATCTTACTTACTAAATCAAGCATTGCACTAAATCTTTATTTTAGCAAGCACTTTAATTTATTCTTATGCTTACTAAAGTTTGACAACCACTGATTTATAGTGAACAGTGAGTCTTTAAATTGTCTTCTACACCACCACATTTAGGAGATGTCACATTTTAATCAGCACTCAGGACCACAGGACCACACCCATTACCTCAAATGCCAAGTCACCCACTGTAGACTAGAGATAGAAATTGGGTAAAGGGGCTTCTAGGGGCAGCAATGCACATAGTTAATTGTGTTCGGGAAAAAAAGGAATGAAAACTTAGGTATATTTAGTGTAAAGAATGAAAGCATTATAAAAATTCTAATACCTTTATTATTAGCATGATAACAGATATATGTAATGACATCCTGGGTCAAGATAAGATTAAATTCTAAGAAAGCTGTTTTGTGGAAGTTTTTTATTTTTGGTACTATTAAGAGCTACGAACTGGGGGAAGTTTTAAAAATGGACTTACCTGATGCACCCCAAGATTAAGAATACCTTGTCTTCTATCTTTCAGATTTTATGATTTAAAACTTTTTCCCTACCCAACAACTTTTTCACCTCTCCCTTTCCTTCTCAAAATGGCCAGGTAGTTTCACAGGGTCCCCTTTTAGTGTCTACATTCTCCTTATCTTTCCCTAACACATATTTAAACACTTATGATATACATATCAGGCACTACTGGAGATTACAGCAGTGAACAAAACAGTAACCTGATCTCACGGAGCTCACACTTTATTGGGAAAAAGAAGATAATGAACCAATACTTATAGTAACTGTTAATTACCATCCATATCAGTTTCCATTTCTTCTCCTTCTTGTGTAGTACTGGGTCTCTGGATCTTTGGCTTGATCACAAAAGGACATTCTTTTCGGCACAAATCCACTTCATGCTACGATCAAGGGGAAAACAGTAAGATAATCCTACATAAATAACGGAGATTAAAAATATTTTAACAAAAGAATATCACAGGCAGATTACAGAACTGGTTTCTAAAAACAAAAGAGGGATAAAATGGCTCTTTAGGGTTATAAGGATAGTTCCTAGGCTCAGCTCTCACTACATACAAGTATATGCAAAGTGCTCCGAAGTGCTCCTTGTATACCTCAAGTCTATAAATGAAGATAGAAAGTCCACTATGGGATTGAAAAGCTGCCATGTCCAGATTGGTGATGAGGTCAACCACTCTGACAGCTCTGGTGACAAATGTTATCTGGTCCTGTTCATCACCAAGAAATTTTATGACCTATTAGGGAGAGAAAAAGGTAAAACCAATCAAATGAAAAGACACAAAGCTGTAAATAATGTGCTCTTCTGGAAACATGCAGTCTAGGGTTTCAGAGAGGCAGCATGGTATAGAAGGAAAAAAATATATGTTTGATTTTTGGTGCTTGCCAAATGATAGCTCTATCACTTCTGAGACTCAACCTCCTGAGGTGATAGGGACATAAATTACCTTTCAGGATTAAATAAAATATTCAGGGAGAAAAGAGCTGGTGCCCAGTGCCCAGCACATGGCAAAGCCTATCATGCCTAAGGTCACGATAAGATGTGGCAATATCTTAATCAGTACCCAGGGCCTCCTATCACATCATGCTGGACTATGAGCAATTCTTAATAATGGAAATAGCTGCTCTTAGAAGTTGTTAATGAGATAACTAGAAGGCCAAACCTGAGAAATTAAGTATAACATTTTCTGGGTTAAGCTTTCTTATGCTAACTGTTCTCACTGCAAACCATTCACAACTCTGTACCCTCTTAGTTGATTTCCCCACAAATGTATTTTTTAAAATAAGTAGAGCACCTTCAATAAGGCTTCCATCATTCCACAGGAGACCAAGGCTTCGCCACCAGCATCGTAGCTGGCCAGATGATATAAAAAAGAGAAGAGAGCAGTGGCAAACTGGTGAGGGTATGGATCCATGGAAGGATCTACAAGGGAAGTGGAGAGAGGGAGAGAAAGAACAAGCTCAGAATTTGATGTTAAGTTGGCAGGATGCTAAACAAAGGCAGACAAAACAAAGGGTAGGGTTCCTCTTGGTGGCTAGGACAATAACCACCAAAACTTTACCAATCATGGCCTGGATACAGTTCCGCACAAGTACAGGCAAAAATCCATGGTAGGAGGCAGTTCCAGTACAGTCAATAATACTGCTGAGCTTGGGAGTTCTCTCCAGGTGGACAATTGATGTTAATGTTCGTAAAGAAGCAGCTTTAATCTCCTTTGAAAACAGAAAGTAAACATCGGATGTGTTAAATAAGAAGTAGATGACTGAACCAAGTTGCTAATACCCACTCTAAAATTTAAGTTATTCTACTGGTAATTGCTTGGAATAGATGGAGGTCTGTTGAGAATAACATTGAAAATCCTGCGTTTGTTAAATTTGCAGCAAAATATCCAAAGAGGAAAGGGCTAAGCTTCCCTCTTGGGGTTCATTTTAACCTCTGGGAAAAACCAAAAATCAGATAAATACATATGAGCCTGATATACACAGGAAAATATTAATAAATACTTACCATAAGCTGCTTATCTGTTATCTGAAGGACATCTACCAACTCTTCTATCAACCCATTATACAAGATACTGTTTGCGGACTCCTGCAAGGCATTGGAATACACTGCAAAAGGAGAAATAAACACTTTAGGCAAGAAGGCAGTGGTCAAGCCACTGCCCAATGACAAACCTTTTGGCACCTACTGGTTCTGGGGAAGGATTCCCTTCCCACCAGCAATGGAGGGCAGAATCACTGAATTCTAGAGGACTGGATCAAACACAGTGATAAGCTCTAAATACCCACCAAACTGACAGATTCTCCGATTAATGATATTGTCTTGGGCAAAGATTTTCAGGAATCAAAAGAGAATGAAGAATTAATATTTTATAACATCACTACTTGATAACTCTATTACACCCTGGACTTCCATTTTAGTCTCTTCATGTGTTTCTGTTTTACACTGGAAACACTTATACAAACTGTAAAGAACAGAATTTATGGACTATTGCAGACTAAATCAGAAACTTGTATGACACTGTAGTAAAACTTGAGAGAATGCATGTAATCTACTTCCAATAAATCCCACACAAAGGTAATACTGAACAGTCTCCTGAAGTGCAAACTAATGGGATCTGAGCACATTCAGTTTTCAACAAACATTTCCTGGGTACCCACTAACATACCAGAAGTTATGCTAGGTATGTTATGCTAGGTATGAATACAAATAGAATAGTAGGAATTTCATTTCAAGGAACTCATAGCTTTAAAGAGTAGAAAAACAAGTAATTACATAATGAAGGATGGTAATATTAACAGGAGCTACCATTTTATACCTATGTGCCTGGCCTGTGCTACGTACTTTACAGGTTTTCATTTAATCCTCAGATCAGCTTATAAAATACTTATTAAATGAGGAAACTGAGGCCAAAAGGATAAACAGGTGCCTAATAAACTGCAGTCAGGGCGAAAGCCCAGGACTGATTTCAAAACCAGTGTGCTTTCCACTATACTACCCTACAGTTAAAAGTAAAATGCACAGTACTATTTAATGAATTTCAAAATTATACTCCCAAAGAAGAGGAAGATGAAATGGCAAGAGGAAAAATAGGGCCCAGAGGAAGACGACTATCTGAACACTCATTAAGAAAAACAAAACAAAAACCCCCCACCCAAATAAAGACTAAACCTATGTGATATATGTCAATCATATCCTCTTTCTGATCCAACATTAAGGAGCCCAAGGATGATGAATACAGTGAACACTAGGAATGCTGGCAATTTTACAATTTAACTTGCCACCTAGGTAACTACAATAAGCCCCATAGCAACAAAGACAGATGAAGTTCAAAGGAAATCAAGTCTAAACTGCCTAACCAGGGCCTGTTAATTATAGGGTGTTATTCTCTTACCTAATATAGATATTGCATGCAGCCTGGCCTGAACAGCTTGCAATCGCTTCCTGTGATTAGAAAAGCCATGGGCCAGCCGTATGTGTGTAAATAACAGCATCTGTAGAGACATAAGACCTAAATTAGGAAACCAATGGAAAAGGTGACTATACTTTCTGAGGAAGGGCTAAATCTTACTCACTGGGCTACTTGACATTTGGCAAGAGTTCTGATTGTTATTAATCAAATCAAATATTTGATCACCATTACAATGAGCAGAAAAAAATAACACAACTAAACGTTTTCTTCTTTGGTATCCAAAGTGTTGAGCTACCACCACTTATTAGATATTCATGGTGAATAAGGCTGCTTCTGTTTTCCTCAAAGTCTCACCAGGACCTAGGAAGTCAGTTTAAGTGTTGGCCTCATAAAAGATGAGGAAACTAAGGCCCACGGAGGCTAATTTGCCCACTGTCTGACTCCATTCTTTCTGCTATGCTATATCCCAGCCCCAGCACATATCACTGATCTATATGGATAACAACCACACCCTTTAGATATTTTTAAGACATATCATACCTGCTTATCCTTAGGAATGCTGTACATTTTGGTAAGAGATTCCATGATTTCAGAAGGGCTTTCTGAAATCTACATTAGAAAAAAAACTGTTAGGAACAAAAAGTGAACCAAATGTTAAGAACTAACCCATAGTCCAAGATTCCTCTTACCTTGTCAAGTTGCTCTATGTGAATATAATGTAGTGTGTTACTAGATGTCTGAAATTAAAAAGATAGGAGAGTTGTTAGGAGTCACTGTATACCTTAGCTTCCCCCTGCCATAGGACTGCAAGAGCTATCTGAAAAACAAGATGTCACCCCCTAGGTTGAAGCCTCAACTGAATGCTCTCAAAAATCAAAATATTCTTTAGAATCCCCCCAAATGTTCATGTTATATATTTTCAGCAAAGCTTCTTTGAAACCAGTAGATTAAATATATAATGCACATAGCCAGATACATTTCATGTTCTTCCTTATCCCTTTTTAACCTGTATTGACTTAATACCTACAGCCTCTGTATTCACAGTAGAGTGAATCCATGTAAATGGTTTCTTTCTAAATATGCATTAGAGCTGTTCTCAAGGCACCAATAATCTAGAAAGATTATTTATTATTATATTTTAAGTAGAAAGGAGAAAAGAAAGATCTTGTTCACTAGACCACTTCTAAACCAAAGTGAATTTTGCTATCTCCTCAAAGAATATGCAATGTCCAGATAATTGAAGCAGGACCTTGTAAGCAATACATAGACTTCTTGCAGGCTGGCTTAAGTAGACAAAGTTCAGCCGATCACTACCTAGACTATTATACTAAACAGTGGAATTCTCAACTGAGACTGAGAAAAATACACCAGTCCTAACAGTGCCACATAAACAGAGTCCTGTCTTTTGGCAGTTCCAACATAAGTAAGATTCAAACCTATCAGAGCTGGGCAAACAATGAACACTTATTCCTGAGAAGCTGCTGGATTTATTTAGCTTGGAAGGGCAGCAACGTAGCTCAACATCATTCCCTCTTTTTACTGAGGAGTCCTAGAAAAGTTGACCCCAGCTACGGATTACTGACTTTATTAGAACAAGTGTGAATGAGACTCACCCTTCTCTCGATTTTGACCTCGGCCCCAGGGTCTGCATAGAATTCAAAGTGTAGTGTAGTTGCACTGGGTGGGTATTTCTGTGTATAAAGCACATGAAAGAATGAGATACCATCTTCTCTTAAATCTTCCCTCGGACTTAGCCACTTGTCCAACTCAGTGTGACAGCAGAATGAGCAGTGTCGTCAGCAGCTACAGTGCCTTCACTCCTTGTTTTAGCAGAGTTCAGATGTCTTGTAACAACACAGAATCAGGAGGGTGGAGCCCAGAGCTCTAAAAGCTTTCATATTCCTTACTTGATAACTCAAGTTATCAGTTGTTCTTTCTTTCAAGAGATCAATTTTGACTGCAGCTATTCTCAAGAGGAAAAAGAGAGGCAAGTCTGCCCCCAATAATTAATAAGAATCCAAGGATGAAGGATAAATACAAGGGTCTAGGTACCAGTTCGAGAATGAGAACACTCTTATGGAAATCTCAATGAATATAATCACCTTTTGAAATATTTTATTCAAACTATGCCTCATGGGCCTACCTTCATAATTCTTTAAATACTCCTTTCCATACCATCCTACATCATTTCTCATGATATCCAACCGCTTTTCTGCACAGGTAGATACCAAGTCAATATAAACCAGACCCTGACAACAAATCCTATTTAACTCTAGAAAGCAACATGAAAAACAAAGTAAGACTGCAAGAGCATGCCCACTAAAGCGTATCTTTGAAAGAAACCGGTAGCAGTGGTTGCCTCTGGCTATGGAGAATTATTGTATACCCCTTTATACTCTTAGAATTTTTTAACATGTATATGTATTACTTCCTTTCAAAGTACACAAAGTTTTCAAAGTCCTATGACATGCCAAATATCAATAAATAAAAGAATGCATGATTTCTTAATATAGGCTGAGACCAAGATGGGTAACAGACATCATGCAAGCCTAGTAGAGTATATCATACTGTTTTGCTCAAGTGGCCAAGAACAAGCTTGATATACATAAGGAGTCTCAGAATTAATCAACTAAACTTTAAGGTGAAAAATAATTTTCTCAGAATTAGAATTCCAAACTGAATACCCTTTAAGATTTATATAGCTTTGATTATTAAAACAGACATTCACCTCTCATATTACCCAATATCCACTCATATAATGTACACTAAAGAAAGTATACCAGCTAAGGTGGGAAAGTAATTGTTCTATTTGTAGTTTTCTGTGACCAGAAAAAGAACCATTCTCCTAGGGGTAAAAAGGCTTGTTAAGATGAATATACTAAATTTCACTGCAGCCATTTGTCCTATACATGACAAATTGATAAAAGAAGCAGTACATCTGTTGGAAAATACAGCTGCTTCTTGGCATGGAATTGTATCATAATAATCCAGTTGTGCTTTGTGGCTCTACAGCAACGTATCAAAGCAGAGGGGAGGATGGCCTGAGTTCATAGTCTAAACATGGGTTAAAGGTATGAGCAGGACAGGCATGAGGGGTAAACATGGAAAACACACAGAACACTACAAGTTCTCAATAACCAAAATGGCAGAACTGTTCTCCAAGCAGCCATTCTTAAATCATGCCAGACTGCCCAAAGTTCTGATAGTTCCAGTGAAAAAGTACAAGGAAGTGTACTTTCTGGGATTTTTCATCACTTTCAAACTGACTCACCAAACGCAGTTTCTTACTCAAGAGATGGGTATGATCATATACTTTGTTTCTGAGATTCTTCATTTACCACCAGTACATTGAGAGCCCAAGCATTTCTAGAAAAGCTATGCTATATCTCAATTGATCTCAGGTTCCTCAAAAGTCCTGATGTGAAGTGGCAACTTTAAATACCATATATTCATTGTAAAGTAAGGCTCAAAAAGAGATCACGCACAGCTCTGTCAAAAGACACCCATATCCCAAAGAGTCACTTACCATCATATGCAAGTCTCTGCAACATTCTGCAAGTCCAAAGCCATTCTCCTTTCCACCCCAGCTCTTGGAAAAAGAGAAAAGACAGTGTTAAAACACTGCCTACGGTAGCTTTGTGTATAAAATATTTATGAGTATGTGGCTGCCTGGAACAGTGTTGAGAAGACATCCAATGTTAAAGTCAAACAAAAAGAGGGAGCAAAGAGAAGCAAGAACTTCAGTAAGACTCAAGGCAAGATGGTCTGCCTAAAGGTGATTTCTCCAATGAGATCAATTTCATTATTCTGTGAGGATGCTACTGAGAACATGAACAGCTCCTGCAAGCAAATGTATTTTATATGCCTGCAGTCAGGCTTGCTGAAAGGTCAGTCTTGATCCATTGGGTCTTCAGTACTGTACTGTGCTTTCCATGCTCAGCCTGCTCACCTCTCACATAGGGTGGAATTACATGCTCTCCTGTTTCTTACTTTTTGACATGAGCCAAAGTGGAAAGTAGAAGATTCTGCATTGCTTACTACTACTGTACTCTGCCACCACAAAGTCTAAAAAACTCATCAACAAGTACTAGCCCTTAAGGTAATAGGGGAGAATGGCTCAACTGTACACTATTATTGACTTCCAAATCCAAAACCTCAGCCATACAATCTTGCTTAAAAACTAGCCTGCATTTTCAACAGCGTTTGAGATATCCATCATTTTTACCTAATTCTGAACTCTCCCAGGGGTGGGGTGGGCACTTGTTGAAAACATTCAAGAGTAAGTGCATTAGTCCCCTGGGAGAGGCATACAATTGGGGTAAATAACAGACAAACTGAAAAGCTTGGGAAGAAAGGCTGGGCCGTGCAATGCTTTGGGGAATAAGGGCTTTGAAAAGCCCTTTCCACACACTCCTGGGAATCTAGAAGGCCACATGTATGCCCAAGGTTGGGCACATTCTCAGAAAAGACCTGAGAAAGCACTAAGTTCCCACATCTCTGGCTGACATCAGGCTCTATGCAAGCTAGAAGTGAAGGCTAAGTCAGAGTTGTAAACTTCCTGGCTGAGTACTGAAGACAGTGAGTATTCACGTTGAAGATACCAACATACACACAGACCCCACCAGCAAAGACGGAGATATTTCGGTTCCAGGAGTTTAAAGCAAATCACTAGCTGACCACTAAGCTAATAGAGACTTCAATGACCACACAAAACAAAGAATTACAAAGTCAGTTCAGAAAAGTCTAAACAAACAACGACAAATCATAACAACAAACCCTGGGGAGGGGTGAGAATCTGATTTCCAGAGTTGCCACATATAATATCCAAAATGCCCATTATAGCAACATAGGGAGTGATGCCAGCAAGATGGCCAAATAAGATGTCTCTCACTGCACCCCCCCACCCCTGCAATAATTTGGCATCCATTCATGGAGAAAAGTGCCTTTATGGGAGCTGTGGAAACCAGCCTCATATGCAAAGGGACCTGGGAGGAGGCATACAGACCTCAGTCCCAGCTGTGGACCCTGTAGTGGCCTGTGAACCAGCTGTAGCCACTCTCAGCAGCTGTTTGAGAGCCCGAGGAGAACACTGTCTTAAACAATCATCCATGGATGATAAAGGTTAAAGGACAAAATTTTAAAAAAAAATAAGAGCTAAAATAATGTTAATGAATACACAATATAAAAAGAGGTAAACTGTGACATCAAAAACATAAAATGGAATGGGAATAAAAGAGTAAAGTTTTTCAGATGCAAAGTTAAGTTGTTATCAGTGTTAAAATAAAACGATTATATCTTTTTCTAAAAAATAAATTTATTTAATTAATTAATTTATTTTTGGCTGCATTGGGTCTTTGCTGCTGCACTCGGGCTTTCTCTAGTTGCAGTGAGTGGGGGCTACTCTTCGTTGCGGTGCGTGGGCTTCTCACTGTGGTGGCTTCTCTTGTTGAGGAGCATGGGCTCTAGGCACGTGGGCTTCAGTAGTTGTGGCACATGGGCTCAGTAGTTGTGGCTTGCAGGCTCTAGAGTGCAGGCTCAGTAGTTGTGGCACACGGGCTTAGTTGCTCTGCGGCATTTGGGATCTTCCTGGACCAGGGGTCGAACCCGTGTCCCCTGCATTGGCAGGTGGATTCTTAACCACTGCACTACCAGGGGAAGTCCCAAAACTATTATATCTATGTTTTATGTAAGGTTCATGGTAACCACAAAGCAAAAACCTAGATTAGATACACAAAAGACGAACGGTAGGGGATGAAAGCATACTACTATGAAAAACATCATTCACAAAGAAAGGCAGCAAGAGAAGAAAGGGACAAGGGAAGTACAAAACAACAAAAGACGAACAGTAGGGGATGAAAGCATACTACTATGAAAAACCATCATTCACAAAGAAAGGCAGCAAGAGAAGAAAGGGAAATACAAAACAACAAAAAAAGAACTAGTAAGATGGCATTACTAAGTCCCTGCCTATCAATAATTACTCCAAATGTAGATGGACTGATTTTCCAATCAAAAGGCATAGAGTAGCTGGATGGAAAAAAAAACAAGACCCAACTATATGCTACCTACAAGACTCACCTCGGCTTTAAGGACACACATAGGCTCAAAGTAAAGGGATGGAAAAAGATATTTTACACAAGTGGAAACCAAAAGAGCAGGGATAGCTACTTATATCAGAAAAAACAGGCTTTAACTCATAACCTGTAATGGAAGACAATTAAGGTCATTATAGAATGATCAAGGGGTCAATTCAAAGAGGATATAACAATTGTAAATTATATGGACATAATGTTGGAGCATCTAAATGTATTAAGCAAATACTAATAGATATGAAGGGAGAAACAGAGAATATAATAATAGTAGGAGATGTCAACATCTCACTTTCAACAATGGCTAGATTGTACTGAGAGAAAAATCAAGAAGGAAACATTGGATTTGAACTATACTTTAGACCAATGGACCTAGTAGGCATATGTATAACATTTTATTTAACAGCAGAATACACACTCTTCTCAAACCCACATGGAACATTTCCTACATAGATTATATGATAGGTCACAAGACAAGTCTTAGCAAATTTAAGATAGAAATCATACCAAGTATCTTTCTGGACCCCAATAGTATGAAACTGGAAATCAGTAACAGGAAGAAAACTGGAAAAATTCACAAAGATGTGGAAATTAAACAATACACTACTGAACAACCAATGGGTCAAAAGAAATCAAAAGGCAAATTAAAAACATCTTGAGACAAATGAAAATGAAAATGAAAACAAAACACATGAAAACGAATGAGATGCACTAAAAGCAGTTCTAAGAGGGAAGTTTATAGGAATAAATGCCTACATTAAGAAACAAGATCTCAAATAAACCTAATTTTATACCTCAACTTGAAACTTGAAAAAGAATAAACTAAGCCTAAAGTTAGCAGAAGAAAGGAAATAACAAAGATCAGAACAGAAATAAATGACTAGAAAAAACACAGAAAAGATGAAAATAAGAGCTCTTTTAAAAAAACCTACTCAACAAAATAGACAAAACTTTAGCTACACTGAGAAAAAAAGGCTGAAGACTCAAATAAATAAAATGAGAAACAAAAGAAGAGACATTATAACTGATACCAGATACAAAGGATCATCAAGAGACTACTATGAACAAACTGTCAACAAATTGGATAACCTAGAAGAATTGGATAAATTCCTAGAAATATATAATCTAACAAAACAAAATCATGGAGAAATAGAAAATATGAATATACCAATAATGAGTAAGCAGACTGAATCAGTAATCAAAAAATACCCCAAAAAGAAAATTCCAGGACCAAATGGTTTCCTTGGTGAATTTCTCCAAACATTTAAAGAATAACCAATCCTTCTCAAACTTTTACCAAAAAATTGAAGAGGAAGGAACACTTCCAAACTCATTGCTTGAAAAGTTACCATTGTTTGGCCAAAATTACCCTGATAACAAAGCCAGATAAGGACACTACAAGAACAGAAAACTACAGGCCAGTATCCCTGATGAACAAACTTGAAAAAGGCCCCAGCAAACTACCAGCAAACCAAGTTCAACAGCATATTAAAAGGAACATACACCACGATTTAAGTGGGATTTATCCCTGGGATGCAAAGATGTTTCAACACATGCAAATCAATAAGTGTGATACCACATTAAGAGAATGAAAGACAAAAATCACATGATCATCTCAAAAGTTGCAGAAAAAGCAATGACAAAATTCAACATCCTTTCATAATAAAAACTCAAAAATGGGGTATAGAAGGAACATACCTCAACATGATAAAGGCCACATATGACAAGCCCACAGCTAACAGCATACTCAAGGATGAAAGGGTGAACCCTTTCCCTCTAAGATCAGGAACAAGACAAGGGTGCCCACTCTAACCACTCCTATTCAACACAGTATTGGAAATACTAGCCAGAGCCAATTAGGCAAGAAAAAGAAATAAAAGGCATACAATTCAGAAAGGAAGAAGTAAAACTATTTCCATTTGCAAATGATATGATCTTATATATAGAAAACCCTCAAGGCTCCACCAAAAAACTGTTAGAATTAAATTCAGTAAAGTTGCAGGATACAAAATCAACATACAGAAATCAGTCACATCTCCATACACTATCTGAAAAAGAAATAAAACATTCCGATTTGCAATAGCATAAAAAACAGTAAAATACTTAGAAATAAATTTTACCAAGGAGGTAAAAATCTGTACACTGAAAACTATAAAACACTAATGAAAGGCATTAAAGAAGACACAAACATCCTATGTTCATGGATTGGAAGAATTAATACTGTCAAAATGTCCACAGTACCAAAAGCAATCTACAGATTTTAATTACTATCAAAATTTCAATGACATTTTCCCCAGAAATAGGAAAAACAATCCTTAAATTTATATGGAACCAAGAAGACCCCAAATAACTAAAGCAATCCTGAGAAAGAACAAAGCTACAGGTATCATACTTCCTGATTTCAAACATCATTACAAAGCTATAGTAATCAAAACAGTATGGTATTAGCATATTAAAAACACACACAGACCAACAGAACATAATCAAGAGCCCAGAAGTAAATCTTCACATAGTCAACTAATATTTGAAAGGGAAACAATAATTAATGGGGAAAATATACTCTCTTCAATAAATGGTGCTGGGAAAACTGGATAACCAGTTTTCTGGATAACACACAGAAAAATGAAATTTGACCCCCTATCTTATACCATTCAAAAAATTAACCTAAATTTGGGGCTTCCCTGGTGGAGCAGTGGTTGAGAGTCCGCCTGCCGATGCAGGGGACACGGTTTCGTGCCCTGGTCCGGGAAGATCCCACATGCTGCAGAGCGGCTAGGCCCGTGAGCCATGGCCGCTGAGCCTGCACGTCTGGAGCCTGTGCTCCTCAACAGGAGAGGCCACGGCAGTGAGAGGACCGTGTACCGCAAAAAAAAAGAAAAAAATTAACCTAAAGTAAAGACTTCAACATAAGACCTGAAACCATAAAGCTCCTAAAAGAAAACACAGGGTAAAAGCACCCCAACATTGGTCTTGGTGACAATCCTTTGGACATGACACCAAAAGCAACAAAGGCAAACTGCATCAAACTAAAACACTTCTGCACAGCAAAAGAAACAATCAACAAAATGAAAAGACGACCTGCAAAATAGGAGAAAATATCTGCAAACCATTATATCTTATAAGAAATTACTATCCAAAATATAAAGAACTCATGTTGATATAACTGAATAACAATAACAAAAGCCAACCATCTGATTTTAAAATGGGCAGAGGAACTGAATAGACATTTTTCCAAAAACAATATACAAATGGCCAACAGTTACATGAAATGGTTCTCAGTATCACTAGACATCAGGGAAATGCGAATCATAGCCACAGTGATATATCACTTCACACCTGATAGAATGGCCATTTTCAAGAAGACAAGAGGTAACAAGTATTGGTGAGTATTTGGAGAAAAGGGGACCCTTGTGCGCTGTTGGTGGGAATATAAATTGGTATAGCCACTACAGAAGACAAACAATATGGAGGTGCCTCAAAAAAGGAACTATTATATGATCCAGCAATCCCAGTTCTGGCTATCTATCCAAAAGAAAGGAAATCAGGACAAAGAGATATCTGCACTCCCATATTTACTATAAAGTTATTCACACTAGCCAAGGTATGGAAACAACTTAAGTGTCTGTCTATGGATGAATGGATAAAGAAGATGTGCTGTACATACACATACACACACACACACACACACACACACACACACACACACACAATGAAATATTGTTCAGCCACAAGAAAGAAGGAAATCTCCCCTTATGTGACAACATGCATGGACCTTGAGGGCATTCTAATAAGTGAATAAATCAGACAGAGAAAGACAATTACTGTATGGTATCATTTATACATGGAATCTAAAAAAGCTCAACACAGAAATAGAGGTTAGAATGGTGGTTGCCAGGGACTGGGGATTGGGGGAAATGTGGAGATGTTGGTCAAATCGCACAAACTTCTACTGTGGTAATCACTTTGCAATATATTAAGTGTATCAAATCATCATGTTGTATACCTTTAAGTTACACAATGCTTTAATTCAATTATATCCCCATAAAACCAGAAAAAATTAATTAATAGAAACCATTCCTGAGCAAGTCCAGATACTGGATTTAGTAGGCAAAGACATTAAATCATCTATTTTAAATATGCTTAAAGAGCTAAATGAAATCATATAAAAAGAACTAAAGGAAACCATGAGAATGATGTCTCATCAAACAAAGAATGTCAATAAAAAGTCAGAGGTTATAAAAAAGGAAGCAAATAGAAATTCTGGAGCTGAAAAAGCACAATAACAGAAATGAAAAATTCACTAGAATGGTTCAACAGCAGATGTAAGCAGGGAGAAAAATGAATCAATGAACTTAATTAAATATATATAACATTAGGTGGCAATATGTGCTACAGAAAAAAATGAAGAAAAGTGTAATAGGGAGTATGGTAGGTGTTCTAATTTTAAAACAGGATGGTAGGGAAGATTTCACTGAGATGGTGGCTCTTAAGACTTAGAGAAGATAAGGGAGCAAGCCATAGAGACAACTGGGGATGTAGCTGTGCAGAGGCCCTGCAGCAAGAGTGTGCCTGCCACTGTCCAGGAAAGCAAGGGTGCCAGTTATCTGGAATGGACTGAGCCTGGGGGAAAGAAATGTGAGGTGAGGTCAAAGTTTGATTTTATACACATTACAATTGATATCCAGCAGAGATTTTGAGAAAGCAGTAAATATACAAGTTTGAGGTTCAAGGAAAATATACAATTTTTGGAGTCAATGGTCCTTAAAACAATGAAATTGGATCAGATCACCTAGGCAAAATGTATTGATAGCTGGATAAGACACAGAGCCTGGGGTGGAGCCCTGGGCCACTCTAACACTCAGAGGCAGCAAAAGAGGAGGCACCAGTCAAGCAGACATAGAAGGGCAACAATGGAGGACCAGGAGGGTGGTTTAGAAGCTAAGACTTTAAAAATGGTATTTTCAAAGAATATTTAATGCTGTGGGAAAATACTCACCATAGGTTACATGGGGGGCGGGGGGAAGCAGCATATGAAACACAATGTTAGTTATTTTTTCTACATGGTGGTGGTTGAGGATTGTTATTATTTTCTTCTTTATACTTTTTTGTATTTTCTTAATTTTCAACACTGAACATGCATCACTTTTATAAAAATTCTGACAAATTTATTTGAAAATAAATATTGGAAGGTGGGGAAAAAAAAAGAATCAATGAACCTGAAGACAGGTCAACTGAGATTACCCAGTCTGAAGAGCAGTTAGAGGAAAAAAAAAGTAAACAGAGGTTAAGAGATCTGTGGGACTTCACCAAGTATACCAACATATACATAATGGGAGTCCAAGGGGAAGAGACAGAAAAAGGGGCAAAGAGATTATTTAAAGAAATAATGGCCAAAACATCAAATTTGACAAAAGACATGAATCTATAAATCCAAGAAGCTCAATGAAATTCAACAAGATAAAACAACACAGATCCACAGAAAGACACATTATAATCAAATTGTCAAAGGGCAAGATAGAGAGAATAATCTTGAAAGCAGAAGGAGAAATGTGACTTGTTATGTACAAGGGATCCTCACAGCTGATTTTTCATCAGAAACGATGGAGGCCAGAATGCAGTGGGAAGACATATTCAAAGTGCTAAAAGAAAATAACTGCCAATCAGATTCTATATCTGGCACAGTTATCTTTCATAAATGTAGGAGAAATTAACACTTTGTCAGATAAAAGCTGAAAGAGCTTGTTGCTAGTAGACCTGCCTATAAGAAATGCTAAACGGGAGTCCTTCAGGCTGAAATGAAAGGACACGCCACAGTAACCTGACTCCATATGAAGAAATTCAGAACACCAGTAAGTTAATTTCATAGGTAAATATAAAAGGCATTATTAATGTATTTTTGGTTTGTAACTCCTTTTTTTCTGAGTGTTTTAAAAGACAACTACATAAAAAAGTAAATTCTACATCTATGTTGAATGGGCACACAATATATAAAGATGTAATTTGTGGCAACAACATACAGTGGGAGGAAAGTGCTATATAGGAGGAAAGTTTTTGTCTACTCTTAAAACTAAGTTGGTATTAATTTGAACTAACTTTTCATTAATGAAGATGTCAGTTGTAATACACAGGGAAAACATTAATAACTAGACAAAAAACAAGAAAACTAAGACTTGAACATTAAATCAACTAGACCTAACAGATATATACATATATATAGAACAATCCACCCCACAACAGAATATACATTCTTCTCAAGTACATACAAAACAGTCTCCCATATAGACCATATGTTAGGCCACAAAACAAACTTTAAGAAACTTCTAAAAAAGAATAAAATCATACAAAGTATCATATCCAACAACAGAAAGAAATTAGAAATCGGTAACAGAAGGAAATCTGGAAAATTCACAAACACATGGAAATTAAACAATATACTGTTAACAACCAATGGGTAAAAGAAGAAATCAAAAGGGAAATTAGAAAATTTCTTAAGATGAATGAAAATGAAAACACTTCATATCAAAACTTATGGGATATATTTATGGGATAAAGCAGTGCTTAGAGGAAAATTTACAGCTGTTAATTGCCTACATTTAAAAAAGAAAGATCTCAAATCAGTAACCTAACAGTCTACTTTAAGGAACTAGAAAAACAGCAGCAAACTAAACCCAAAGCAAACATAAAGAAGGAAATAGTAAAACTGGAGCAGAGATAAATGAAACAAAATAGAAAAACAGAATCAGCTAAACCAAATTTGTTTCTTTGAAGATATCAACAAAAATAGACAAACCTTTAGCTACACTGACCAAAAAAAAAGTATGTTCTTGCTCTCTCAAGCTTGTTCTTTTAAAATATACATATAGGAGGAACCAGTGAAAAGGGAAAGATTTAAGACAGCTATTCTGTTCATCTTCAATAACGCCCAGAACAAGTTACTTGATTTCTCTGATCTTTACCTCAAAATTGAGCCTATGCACAGGGGCATACCTTATTTTACTGTGCTTTGCAGATACTGCTTTTTTAACTGAAGGTTTGTGGCAACCCTGCACTGAGCAAGTCTACTGGTTTTTTCATTTTTCCAACAGCATTTGCTCACTTCATGTCACTGTATCACATTTTGGTAATTCTTACAATATTTCAAACCTTTTCATCATTATTATATTTGTTATGATGATCTGTGATCAGTGATCATTGTTATTACTATTGTCATTATTTTGGGGTGCCATGAACCATGCCCATACAAGATGGCAAATTTAATGGAAAAAAAAATGTGTTCTGACTGCTCCACTGACTGGCTGTTCTACCATCTCTCTCCCTCTCCTCAGGCCTCTCTGTTCCCTGAGACACAATAATACTGAAATTAGGCCAATTAATAAACTTACAAGGGGCTCTAAGTATTCAAGTAAAAGGAACAGTTAGTTGCACATCTCTCACTTTGTATCAAAAGCTAAAAATGATTAAGCTTAGTGATTCTTACACATTGGATCCATTTCTGGAAATTTTCCATTGTTATTACCACACTATTTTAATTACTTTTAGCTTTATAAAAAAAGTTAATACCCAATAGGAAGAGTACTTCCTCATTTCATTTTCAATATTTTCTTGGCTATTCCCAGGACTTCCAGTGAAGAAACATGGAATTTGCTGAAAACTGTGAGGACAAGGGATATATAAATACTTGATGCCACATAGGGGTGACAGGTAAGTCAAACCAAGGATCTGAATTTGCAAGGCAGAATAAGCTCGAAAGGCTATGTATCTTCACAATTATTTTCCTTTTGTTTCTTCTGTTGTCACAACTAATTGTTTTTTAGAATAGTTCAACTATTACTATCACCACTAAATCTATCTTTTGTAATCTAATAAAAATCAAGTGCCTATGATAAGAAAGTTGTGGTAAGCTGGGATCCTTAAAAGACCATGTCAAGCCAAACTTGATTCATGAAAGTCTGTGATGTTGTGACATTTCTGAGATATTACCATTATTAAATACAAAGAAACATTTCTTACAAAATTATGTAAAGTTAATATGGGAAAACACTGATGCTAATATGTTAAGTAAATAAAGTAGGATATCAAGTTACATATACTATGTGCATTCAGCTATGTAAATATGCATAAAGACTAAGAAAATGTACCAAAATGTGAAGAGTAGACACATAATTATGATAAATTTTCTTCTGTACATTTCCAAAATTTTTAAATACTAAGCACATATTTTTATTATGTTTGTTTTGCAGCCAACAAGATAAACCTATGGAATGTTTAAGATTCAAGGGTACTTATTAGTTAGTACTAAGAATAACTAGTTCTTTGTCCTTTTAATTATGCCCCTATATCACTCTCTCAACTACTATGTGAGCTTTTTAAAGAAAAGAACGTGTTTTATACTATATCCAGCACAGGATTAGCCATATACTTCTTGAATGTTATCAAGTGGAAGAGTTGGGTGTGGATTCAAGGAGCTGGGTCTCAGGCTGACACCCAGGTTTGGAACATAAACCATGCTTAATCAACTCTACAAACAGCAGTTATCACATTTTACACTTTATCGGGGCTAAAAGCCCATGGGCTTTTCCTAAAAATAATATAACTTCTGAATCTCATCGTCCTCACCTACTCCACAGTTACCATATGATCCTGGCAATTAAGTAGACACCCAATAAATAACATTTATATCAACCATGTCATATTTGACACCATCTCACTAGATGGGATTTGCTCAAGAATGGGTATGTATTCAGATATCAGGGAAAAGGTCTTGATGCCTTTGAGATGGAACTATAAGAATCTGGTAAGATTTTGTAACTTTGCCCAATAGGACAGATTAAACCAATGGTTCTCAAAGTATGATCTCTGGACCAGCAGCCTCAACATCCCCTGGAAACTTATTAGCAATGCACATTACTGGGCTCTGCCCTAGGCCTACTGAATCAGAAATGGGGGTTGCAGGAATTGAGGTAAAGGGGTATGAGCAGACAGGGGAGGGAGACTAATCTATGCTTTAATAAATTGACTCTTTCTCATGCATGCTCGAGTTTGAGAACCAGTGTCCCAGACCCTCACAAAAATCAACCAAACTGGCTTTTAACTGATTCAAGTCTTCCTGGAGAACTTCTGCTATATTTGCAGTTCACTAATATCTGTGCATAGTCACAACTGGCTCACATCACTGGGTTAACTGAGTCACTAAAAAACTATCATGAGAAAATGGTTAAAAATAATCTTGGGGCTTCCCTGGTGGGCGCAGTGGTTGAGAGTCCGCCTGCTGATGCAGGGGACACGGGTTCGTGCCCCGGTCCGAGAAGATCCCACATGCTGCGGAGAGGCTAGGCCCGTGAGCCATGGCCGCTGAGCCTGCATGTCTGGAGCCTGTGCTCCGCAACGGGAGAGGCCACAACAGTGAGAGGCCTGCGTACCGCAAAAAAAAAAAAAAAATCTTGTATTTGCAAATCCAAGAAAATATGCTCAAATTTTAAGGGAGGCTCCATCTGGATGAATAACAGGTGATTAACATTCTCTTTATACTTTCCTATACATCCTAGAATTTTTGCAATACATGTTACACTTATAATCACACAAAAATGATTTTAAAGTAACCATACACCTAAAAATAGCCTGAAACTTGAGTTGTATGACTTGTGAGGTAACCATTTATTATTCAGCTTTTAAAAAGTTAGCCTTACCAACTTTCTTCCAAGAAAGCTTTCTAGCAATGGCTACCTCTCTCAAACCTGAGTATGCATTATCAGTTTGCCTCTACAAACACTGGACAAAAGTTTGACTAAGCTGAATTTAACATGAGCTTTTTTGCCTTCAATTAACAATCATTACCACCACAGACCAATTACTGAGCACAGCACTAAGAACCCTACATTTTATTTTATTCTGAAAATACTCTTAAGGCAGATATAACTAAATTCTCAGATGAGAAAACTGCTATCAGAGCTAATAAGGCAGGCCAGGACTCAAAATCCAGATCTTTTATTGCAGCTAATATTTCCCTCCAAGTAGAATCGGATTCTAAACTTTCTTTCCAGAAGAGAAGTGGCCATTTTTGAACAAAGAGAGATTCTCTTTGTGAGCAGAGATTCATGAAATCCCTCAAAATTACTTCATAAAATTGAGAATACTTCCTAGGATTTGGGGGTAACTTAGTTAAATGGGCCCCAATAGTTCTACTCAATTAGGCCAGTAAAGTTAACTTACGGATTCCTATTCATTTTGACACTGCAAGAAACACCTGTGAAAAGCAATAACAGGGTCCAACTTCTGTGTCCTTCCAACTCTTCACCCATGACTCACCTCTGCCAAATGCTGCAGCCGGGTTAGCAGTGGGGTTCTCTTGTCAGATCCAAGGCGTGTGATATAATTTGATCTTTTGCTAAATACGTACAGAAGGTTGAGGACTGCCAGCACCACTTGCATATCAGAAGAAGCCAATAAAGTTGTCAAATGCTACAGGGGACAAAAATGGGGGGGGGGGCAAGTTCATGGTATCAGGCATACAAGACCTTGAAAACTTGAAATGCCATGGATTTATAAAGCTATCAAGAAGTTTAACAATACAAAAAAAATTTATAAATATTTGAGCACCTACAACATGTAACCTTATACCCAAGCAGCTTACAATCTGGCAGCAAGCCAGAAAGTCCAATTTAAGTTAAAAAAATGTGAACAGTTCAAAATTACATAGGTGTCTCCACAGAAAGAAACAGATTACAAAAGAGACAAATGTAATATATTCTAATACATAGCAGAACTCAAGAACATTAAGCTTCCAACTAGACTAAAAGTATAGACTAAGATAATTTTATGCTCCTTCTGTATCCTTTACAACAAATACAAAATTAGAATTAATTAAAACACAGGGCTCTTCATATAGAAACTAAAAATAACAACAGCTGGTGGCACCTATGACTGTTACAATACAGTGTATGTAACAATAACCCAAGAGTAACTATTTTTGCTTTTTAATACAATCAAAATTCACCAATATATTGAAACATTTGGTTAGTGTTAAAATCAGTATGTAATTTAGCTGGAAATGAACCAAAGTATTTCTGGTTGCTGATTATCCACAGAAGGCTATGGATTTCCTTTTGCAGCTTATCTATTTCATCTTCAACAGACTGCTTAGCCATCCCTTACTTAAAACTTTAGGCACTAGGTCTTTAATTCAGTTATTCCACTTCTCTTCCTAAGCCATTTACTTTCTGTTTGTTCTGATTCTGTTCCTTTAATGAAGACTTAGGAAAAGTAACACATAACAACAGGGCACTAAATCAAGTGATAAAAACTCTAAAGTTAGGCTAAAGGAAGAGAGTTTCTTCTTACACTGATTTTTGACCAATTCAAAAGTTCACTAATTCCTGTGCCCACTTTACTTTTTAAGAATACATAGCATGAAGCAAGAGAGAGGCATGGACATATATACACTACCAAACGTAAGGTAGATAGCTAGTGGGAAGCAGCCGCATAGCGCAGGGAGATCAGCTCGGTGCTTTGTGACTGCCTGGAGGGGTGGGATAGGGAGGGTGGGAGGGAGGGAGACACAGGAGGGAAGAGATGTGGGAACGTATGTATATGTATAACTGATTCACTTTGTTATAAAGCAGAAACTAACACACCATTGTAGAACAATTATACCCCAATAAAGATGTTAAAAAAAAAAAAAGAATACATAGCACGCTATTAATATACATTTTGGGGAGGGGAGAAGAAATTAAAAAGCAGCACACTAAAACTTAGAAAAGCAATAAGTGCAGTAATGTGTCAAGGAAATCAAATTATGTCTAATATTTTAAAAGTAATTTGGGGCTGCTCTGATAACCTGGGACCAAGATCAATTCCTGTAAATTCCCAAGAATACATCAATACATATATTACATTCTCATTAATTCCTTAAATCTTAAAAGGAAAGGTGAAGGTGACAGTAAAGAACCTTCCCATCAACCCTATGAAGGGTATCTTTAGCCAAGAAACATCCTACCATTGTCTTTGACATTGAAAACCCCAGAACTCCATAATGAAAAGGAAAGAATCATCAGAAAGAAAGAACAATTTCCTTATTCTGGACATGAACAATTCTAGTTAAGAACAGATCACATAGGCCTGAACCTCTCCTACCTCTATGGAACTATACAGATGCCGGGAAAAGCTGTACTCAATGAGCAAGGCTGTGAAGTTCAACACAGCCAAGAGAAGCATCTTCAGTTGTTCTCTTTCTGGCCTATCACACACGAGCATCCATGACATATTCTCCACTGTCTGTCCAGCGTCTGCCAGAATTCCATCAAAGCGGTCCAACAGATCCACCCAGTGATATAACTCGCACTGGAGAGGGGAGGAGAAAGAGGAAGATATAAGAATAAGGTAGGGCTTCCCTGGTGGCGCAGTGGTTTAGAGTCCGCCTG
>NW_020174573.1:393998-441239 GCF_003031525.2 Neophocaena asiaeorientalis asiaeorientalis | reverse complement strand
AAGCAATTATACCCAAATAAAGATGTTAAAAAAAAAAGAGTTATGTACCAAAATTTTCATTGCAGCTGTATTTACAGTAGCCAGGAGATGGAAACACCTTAAGTGTCCATCATTGGATGAATGGAAAAAGAAAATATGGCACATATATACAGTGGAATATTACTCAGCCATAAAAAGAAAGGAAATTGAGCTATTTGTAATAAGGTGGATGGACCTAGAGTCTGTCATACAGAGTGAAGTAAGTCAGAAAGAGAAAGACAAATACCTTATGCTAACACATACATATGGAATTTAAGGAAAAAAATGTCATGAATTACTTAGGGTTAAGACAGGAATGAATCCACAGACCTACTAAAGAATGGACTTGAGGATATGGGGATGGGGAAAGGTAAGCCATGACAAAGTAAGGGAGTGGCAATGGACATACATACACTACCAAACGTAAAATAGATAGCTCGTGGGAAGCAGGCGCAAAGCACAGTGAGATCAGCTCGGTGCTTTGTTACCACCTAGAGGAGTGGGATATGGAGGGTGGGAGGGAGGGAGACGCAAGAGGGAAGAGATATGGGAACATATGTATATGTATAACTGATTCACTTTGGTATAAAGCAGAAACTAACACACCATTGTAAAGCAATGGGATACAACAGTACTGGGATACTACTAAACAGTACTGGGATGCTACATGGGATAAAACAGTCCTGGAATGGAAAGAAAGGTGAGAATTATTGACTGAAAAAGTTGCAGAATGACGTGTACCTAACGGTCTTATTTTGTCGTGAATGTGTGTTTATGACATTATACATTTCCTGAGGGAGGCAGGGGCCTTGAAAAGCTGAAAACCAAAGGGCAAATAAATACAATTATTTTGGTGAATATGCATAACCTACTGAAGTTAAAGATTTGCAAGCCTAGAATACTATATAATAGCAGTGTGTGAGTGTGTGTGTGTGTGTGTGTGTGTGTGTGTGTGTGTATGTGGGAGTATGTGGGGGAATTACCGCTATATGTATCTGTACAGATGAATCTCACAAGCATAACACTGACCAAGGAAAGCAAGTCACAGAAAGAATACAGAGTAGAATTCCAAAAGTTAGACAAGTGTCAAAAACAGGAAAAACTAACAACATATGGTTTGGTGATATACACATGATAAAAAACACTTTAAAAAAACAAGAGGACAATTAAAGCAGTTTACCATAATGGTTACAGCTGTGGGAAAGGAAGGGGAGATGGATGGTGGTGCACCCAGGGAGCTCCTAAGGTACTGGTAATATTCTGGTAGTGTTCTTTTTCTTTAGGTGGGTCATACATACGTGCCACTCACTTTGTTATTGTTCACTGAAAGAAAGAAATTAAAAATATGTATACATACACACACATATATTTCATTTGTATGTATGATATTCTGTAATAAAAAATATCCTAGGCCACACTGTAAAACTGCCTACTCCATCAGTCCACCACAATCCTTTGAGACATCGGGGCTCTTCGACATACAACATTATTTCCAAACTTTACTATGATAAGCAGCTTTAAAATAGATGTCATCACCCTTGTAGCTTTTTACCTCTATTGAATGATTTTTCTCACAATAAATTCTCAGATCTGGAGTTACTGAGTCTAAGGGAATGAACATATTGACAATTCTTAGTACGAACTGTTACTCTGCCAAAGTGTTGTCCCAATTTATAATACCATCAGCATTTCAACTGAATACAACTTCATCAACAATTAGTGATTACTCCCTTAATTTACTGTTTTTAATTATCAGGTTATTTTGCACTTGACTATTAATCAGAAAAAAATATTTTCCCTGAAGTTTGTTGACTATTTGTAACCTCTCTTGTCTGTTTACACTGTCTGCCCATTTACCTGTAGAGATCTTGACATTTTTCATATAAATTTGAAGGTATTATTTTTATGTAATTAGTTCTTTGTTATGAGTTGCAAATACTCCTACTCTGTTTTCCTTTTTCTTTTAGTTTGCTATTTTTCAGAGTAGATGCTATAATTTTTTATATATTCAAATATTGCCTTGTGTTTCTTGAGATTTCAAAGAGGGAAAGTTATCATTTCTCTACAGATCAGATGACCCAGTCTATTCCCACTTTATAGTTCCGACTACACTCAAAGAGACACCCAGATTACTGGCAGAAAGTCCAAAAACTGATCATATAATAAAAAAAAAAATAAAGGAAGTATTTCAATTCAGTGGAGAAAGAATAGATCGATGGTGTTAGAATAACCAGCTAATGATTTAGAAGGAAAATACCTTCATATTCTACAACAAAGTACATTTAAGGTGAATTAAAATTTAAATGTAAAAAATAAAATATTAAAAAAGAAACTAAGCGTCAATATTTACTTAATCTTGGAGGGGAAGGCTTTCTATGCATATCTCCAAAGGCAGTAACCATAAAAGAAAAAAACATTTGATAGATTTCACTATGTGAAAATTATAAAGTTTCATACATGAGAAACCACCATAAAAATAGAAGGCAAATTTACAAAATACATGACAAAGATTTAAAGTCTTTAGTATATAAAGAATTATTACATGTTGAAAAGAAAAAAACGGCACAATAGAAACATGGGTAAGGGCAATTTCCAAAAGAAACATAATTGACCAATATACCTATTAAATAGTCAACCTCACTTATGATTTGAAAATGTAAATGCAAACAAGGAAATATTTTTTTGGCTATGATGTTGCTAGTAATTAAGAATAAGACATTCATAGACAATGTTGAAAGACTATGGGAAAATAAGCATTCTCATACTCCGCCGGTGAGATTAGACTGGCAAACTTTCCTTAAGGCAATTCATCAATACAAATCAAAAGCTTTACGTAATCACCTCTATAATTCAATTTAACAGTTACAGTTCTAGGTATTTATCCTAAGGAAATAATTAAATACGTACAAAAGATTTAGGCACACCATGTTCATCACAGCCTTAGTTTATGAAAGTGAAAAACTGAAAACCTTAAATGTCCAACAAAAGTTGCTAATTTAAATAAATGACAGGACATTTATAGAAAATAATATTTACTAAGCATCTACTTAATATGACATTTAATAAACTTTTGGAAATGACATAATCGTAAAGATGAAGAACAGATTAGGGGTTGCCAGGGTTTAGGGATGTAGGTAGGAGGGAGGTGTCCATGGCTATAAAAAGGTATCATGAAACTGTTTTGTATCTGGATGTGACACCAATCTTCACGTGATAAAACTGTACAGAACTAAACACACACAAGTACATGTAAAACTGGTGACATCTGAATAAGGTCACTGGGTAAGGTCAATTACCTGGTTATGCTACATGTAGTTATGCAAGATCTTACTTACCACTGGGGGAAGCTGGGTGAACATATACAGGATCTTCCTATATTACTTCTTACCACTGCATGTGAGTCGAATTATCTCCAAATGAAAAGGTTTTTAAAAAGACACTGAGGAAGAAGATTTGATTAACATGGAATGATGTTCATAACATACTGTGAAGCGAAAAACAGAATAGCATACACACATCTATACACACAGGTCTGGAAGTATATTCGTAAAAGTGTTAGTTATTAATATTATTTGTTAATGACATGGCTCTTGGAGGGAAAAGATACCACATCTACTCTGTCAATTAAGATGCATCCATTGCAAGTGCTGACAATTGTTGACAATTATAGGAACCAAAAGAAGAGTCAATTAAAAAAAGAAAAGCTTCATAAACAGAACAATGAGTCTCATACTTGATCTTGAAAATTCAATTTATAAGTGCATAAAACTAAAAAAAAATTTTTTTAAAAAGACAAAATGGCAAACCCTCCCACATGCACAAATAGCCTATAGCTGACTTTTAACAATGGTTTTATTTCTGTGGGAAATTACGTATCTTGTAATCAGTGAATAATTCCTAGGGAAACAGATTATCACTTGAAATACGACTGTATTTTCTGATCCCATTTCTAGCCATTACTTTAGTGGCTGATTCTGTTTTTTCAGTTTTAAGGGATAAACACAACCAAGTCATTCAGTTCACCTTCATCAAAAGGTCTGCGAGTTGACAGATGTCATGATGCTGTCAATAATGAGTTAACACCACAAGGCTGTGCTGGAATCAGGATTTTAATGTCAACAATGGTAACTCCCCAAAATGAAGCAACTGTCAACTGCTAAGCTAGAACACAATAATCTAATCTTGAGAGCATAAGGTATTTTTTCACATGGAAGAATCCAACCAGCTCAATCTAATACCTAGCCAGAGCAACTCCAGTCTTAACAGTTTGACCTCGGTCAAACTTAACTAAGCCTTAGGTTCCACATTTGTAAAATGGAGATAACAATAAGCATCTAACACGGCAAGGTTACTGTGAGAATCAGATGAGATAATGCATTTTAAGGGCTTAGCATTGGATTCAGCATAATAAATGCCAGAAATAATTTCATATATTTAACAGTGTGTTGTACATACTAAATTTAATTCTATGTCCTCTATTTGGCCTAGATAGCTCATGCCAAAGTAACATAGAAAACTAAGGATTAGAACACAACTCAGCATCTTCCTAATATGCCTGCTATCCGTATGTAAAACCTTCTTTGTCTGTACTTTAGCTTGTGCAAACTTTTCCATAATTATTTTAAATGCATATACAGAAAAGCAGTTTAACCAATGTGCAAATTCAGATCACAGATACATGATCCAAAACAGTTGAAAGCAATACAAAATGACTAAAACTGCCATTAACCAAAAGCCATTGTAACTCAACATCAACACTAGGCTGGACAAAAAAGATATGTATGAACACTACTCGGGAGAAAACGCAGATGTTGGTACTTTTGTAAATGTGATATAAACCAAATCAGTCAAGCGGTATGACATTACCCACTTAAACTCTTGGTAAAATCTAATATGAGATCAAACACTCATGTGAAGCACTACCCTGGCGAAAAGCTGCCCCTGGTCTCTTCATCTATTTTCAAACTGTTTTTTAAATAGTCCCATTATGATAACATGATAGCTCTCATAATCACACTTGGAGAAATCAGTATCTGTGATAAATTATCATCTCTTTTTACACTGCCCTTTAATAAGATTATTAGAAAAGCAAAAAAGAATAAATCAATCTTTCAAAGTATCCCTATTTTGTTGGTCACAACTAAATATCCCCAAAATGTTTCCAATCTCTCTAGCATATATATATAATACATACATGTGTATATATTGACATATATGTGTATATATGTAGTTTTGTAATATACATATTAATATAAACTGGGAACTGATGATTTTTAGACTATTTTACTTTTTAAACCATTTACATACACAGCAGGCACAGCCTAACTTTTCAGTGTAAAGACTGTAGTGAAACTGAATAGCAGATGATTTAGCATGAGTAACAGTTCAATTACATGGAATTATAATTGTTTCTGTGCATTGGGATTTTATATGAAACATGAGAATGTGATGGTGAGCAGCCATGTTTGATTTTAATTGCTGTAGCTTGAGTTCTCCAAAACATCATGAGGATACTGGAGAAAATGAGAAAATGACGTGAGGCATGGGAGATGAAAATGATGCTGCGGAGAGAACTCTGGTAACAGATGCGCCTCTCTCTGAGGGACTGGCTCAAACTTATGATTTACAGGGAAGCATAAGCCTCTCCAGAGAGTCTTCTCCAGAGTTACATAATTCCCTTTACTTTTCGAGGTATTGAGTGCAGAAAATGCATACTTTTCCATCAATAAATGCCTGAAGAGTTGCAAAGCATTTTTCAGAACAGCAAAACCTGTAAGCTCTCTTTAGCTCCTTCAGCATTCTTACACTGACAAGGAAGAGTTTCATACTATGCCTCAAACAAGACAAATCTGTTCAAAACAAATGACAAATAATGCAAGCTGGTGAACAAAACAGAGTAAAAGAAAAGAAAAAAAAAGGAAAGAAAACCGTCAGTTAAGAAGTCTGATAGAAATAGTGGTAACAGACACACAAAGGTCTTTCCCACCAAACGGCCAATGGGAAGAGGAGGAAGATGACTCAGACACCTGAATCTTTCCACTGCTCTCCATGAAAACTATGAGCCTTTCCTTGGAAGCATTCACGTAACAGTAGTGATGATAAAAGCACCTCAGTATGGTATTATGGGCTATAAAAATCAACTATGTTTTCTGAGCACTTACTAAGCATTTTACAGAATTATTCCATTGAATCCTCAACACAGCTCTGTGAGATTTATTCTCTTTTAGAGATGAGAAAATTGAAACTTAGACATTAAGGAACATGTGTGAAGTGGCACAAGAGGCATAGCTGATTCAAACACAGTCTGTCCCATTTCAGAGCCACCTTGTCAATCACTACACTATGCTCTCAAATGAGATACATACATGTCAAGGTAAATAAAACATATGTATGGTATAGCATTTGTAAAACCAAATGACTTTTGAAATATTATTTCATTCCTACTCACTATGTTATTCAGTTAATCGATATTCTCTAAACTTTAAAACATTTTGCCCCTAGCCACCCCCAAAATATATATGAATATATGTATGTGTGTGTGCTTCACACAGTGATACACACATGAAATATATGTTTCATGAAACTATACTCATCCTGGGACTTCCCTGGTGGTCCAGTGGTAAAGAATCCATCTTCCAACACAGGGGATGTGGGTTCAATCCCTGGTCGGGGAACTAAGTGGGCAACTAAGCCCGCACAGTGCAACTACTGAGCCCACACACCTCAACTAGAAAGAGAAAACCTGCACGCCAGAACTAGAGAGAAGCCCACACACCACAACAAAGAGCACGCACACCACAACGAAGATCCTACGTGCCGCAACTAGGACCCAACACAGCCAAAAATAAAAATAAATAAAATATTTTTTTAAATGTTGCATCCAGGGCTTCCCTGGTGGCGCAGCGGTTGAGAATCCACCTGCCAATGCAGGGGACACAGGTTCGAGCCTTGGTCCGGGAAGATCCCACATGCCGCGGAGCAACTAGGCCCGTGAGCCACAACTACTGAGCCTGCACATCTGTAGCCTGTGCTCCGCAACAAGAGAGGCCACGACAGTGAGAGGCCCACGCACCGCAATGAACAGTGGCCCCCGCTCGCCACAAATAGAGAAAGCCCTCGCACAGAAACGAAGACCCAACACAGCCAAAAATAAATAAAATTTAAAATGTTGCATCCAAATAAAGAAAAAAACTATACTCATCCTTACTACATGTAATATATTCTAATACATATTCTATTCTACTTCTGTTTTTTTTAATGCTGGAATTGATTTCATGACCCACAAATAGGTGGCATCTTGCAATTAAAAAAAAAAACAACTCTGCTCTAGACTACAGGTTCACGGATATTTGGAAATACAGGCAGAGAAAGTATGGACATCCTCTGATATTAGAACCACACACAGGCATCCTGGGAGAGGATGAAATAAGATACATATATGAGAAATCACTTGGCAGAGAGTCTGGCATAAACAGGTATTTAGTAAAAATCAGTTTCCACGATACCTCCTACAACATTACTATCCCCCAACGTTTAGAGAAGTGAAGTTACTCCACCACCATCATAAGCATTATAGTCAATAAGCTGCTGGCCAAAGTTAACCACCTTAAAGTTTCAATGCTCAACTAACATCAAGAAATGGAGCTGTGCTACCTACATGACCTTTCCTGATGAAAGCAGCTTATCATTTCCAAGAAAATTTTTTTTTATGAACCATTTTGATAGAAAAATTTCTGAAGTATATCAAACACTGACTTGACTTCTTAAGAGGACTATACAGAATTGTCTTTTCTCAAGGACCCAGGGTCATAATTATGCACACACAATGGTAAATTTTAGAACTGGTAGATGCCTACCTTAGAGGTCACCTAATTCAAGTCTCTCACTTTACAGATGAACAAATTGATGTCGCAAGATGTTATGCAATTTTCCCAAAGTTACCCAGTAGGAAGGTTAAGTGATTCCCATTATGCCATGCTGCCACATCGATTTTGGACTATGCTGAGCATGATCTAGCAAGGTAGTCAGGATTTAGGAGCAATACCCCTTGTAATTTACCCCCATATTTGTTATTTTTGTTATCTCACTTCTTTCCCCATAATCTTTAGCAATAAAACTCTTAAATCAAAATAGGGTCTATGTGTTTGTGCTCTACAGGAAAAATGTTAAGCTAGTCTACTCCACAGACCATTTAGGGGAAGAATTCCAAAATATAATATGTGTGGTGTACCTTAGTAAGGAAAGGGATGCAGAATGAATATCTATGTGGCCTTCAGAAAGCAAGAAGGATGCAATGAAAAGGCCACATTGGCTTAGAACAGCTCTGAGCATGTGACAGTCAGGAACCCCAAACAGCTCCTCAGAATAGGCAACACAATAAATGTCACAAGGGCAGGGACTACGTTCTCAGTAAATGTGGGTTGAATATTCTAAAAAATATGTAGTCTGTCACTACACTAAATGGTGCCAGGTCATTGTGCTGTCTGATGTAGGTTTGCATTTTAGGTGTTTGTCTCTCCCCTTTCCCATAAGGATATGAACTGTCACTTATGTCTAATGACACCTCCCAAACATGGCTTTTGCAGAAATTGATAACGTTTCCTATATCTTCTAATAAGATGCTTCTAATACACTCTGAGCATGCTAGAATTTTCTAAAATAAGAAAGAATATGCTCTAAATAAGAGAATGAGGGATTCCTCTATGTAAGAAGCATGCCGATATTATCCCATAACTCTTGTAACTTCCATCTTGTCTGCCCTTTTGTTGAGTGGATGGCTCTACTGCGGGTTACAGATTACACAGGTTGCCAGATAAGTCACCTGCAGTGAGGTATTATGCTACTGGGACTATTTTTAACCTGCAACCGATGATACTTCTCTGTAACCCACAAAATTATCACTCAAATGTCTTTTTAAATGGCAAAATGTCTTTAAAATGACAACCATGCACCCAAACTGAAGGCCATTTTCTAGACACTTATTACTATATCCATTTTAAAAAATAATTGTCAGGATTTTTTCATTAAAATTTTTTTAAATTTTATATTGAACTCACTATATCTATTTTTGCCCTCTCCCTTGAGACTCCATTTGGTGCTCCTTCCTTATTCCATTTTCTTCTATATTTTCCATGGTTCAAGTACTTTACCTTATTCTTCTGCCTTTGGGTGTTCTAGTGATATTTCCTGTATTTTGTAATCAGGAGGAAATGGGCTTAACTAAGAAAATACATACAAAACTTTATTTTCCATAATCTCTTCAAAACATGATCTTAAGGAAAACGTTGTGTTATGAAGAATGAAAAGAAATACAAATTAATCAAGGTCAAACGAGTTTAAAATATTATCCACAGATTATTTTACTTGATAAAGCAATTGTCTCTTGATGACATTTAACTAGAACTAAATCTGCTAAAAGAAAAACTGCATCTCATAGCCTATTTCTTCATGTTTCTGATACATGCATGATTAATTCTGCTTTTGTTATTAAAACTGAATCTTTGAAACACTGATTTTTCTATGATTTACTCAAGCTAGTACATATAGTAAGGCAAACACATTTTAAAGACCACTTTCAGCAAACTATTTCAGAAGAGAAATATTCCAAACACATTAAAAATCATTCTTATTCAGTAGTGATTGGAATTATTGGATTCATTTATTTGGGAAATGGCTTTTATCCAATTTTTCCACTTTGACTTACCTAAAAACAAAGCTTCATATCATAAATTTAAAGAATGTGCTTGAAAAGTAAAAACGTGTTCACTAAGTTATATGAAAAACTTCTAACTCAAATAAGTTCTTCCCATACTTTGAGAAATAACATTACTCTCACGGAAATAAGTCTAAAATGAATCTTTTTCCAAATACACCAGATACCCCTGATGCAATTTTCTGGATCACTCACAGAATCTTCCTACCTCTATCATAACGGACTCTAACAGGATGGATGTAATCCATATTATGAACTGAACTAGAAGGCAAAATATGTCTCATATAAGAATTAACAGCACTTAATGATAAGAATTAGCACTCTTATCAATTAAAATTTGAATCAAGATAAGAAAAAGTATCTTAATGATTCAAAGTAATTTTTAAAACACCCTAAGTGCCAAGGTAAAACAACAACAAAAGAAGGCAATAACATAGGACCCAAGTATGGTATAACAACTATTCTAAAGTGGATATTGTTCTAAGTTTTAGGATAGACTGGAGAGAATAAATAGAGTCTGTTGACTCCTTCCAGCTCTCATCCAACATCTGTTCATAGCAGCTACAGCAAGGTTATCTGTAGCCATGCAGTTTTCAGGTTGAGAATAAACATGTCCTTGCTGTTTTGAAAACAATTACCCAGGTACAACTAGAATAAGATAATTTTTGGTTAGACAACACTGGAAAGGTTATCTAGTTTACCCTCCCTATGTTCATAAACAAGGAAACTGAGGCTCAGAGAGATTAAGTTCCTAGCCCTAGCAACTCACACAGCTAGTTAATGGCCAAGCAAGGTCTAGAACCAAGTTTTCCAAATTATTTCTATTAATATGGATTAACTCTGAGGGTCAGAACCACTGATTCTCCTTCTGGTATGGAACTGACCTTTGGAAATTTACCGGCTGTGTGGTCTTGAGCAAACTGCAACCTTTCTAAGCCCTTTTGCCTCCTCTGTATAGTGTAAAGAATACGTACTCTAACAAGGTTGTTGTGAGGATTATATACAGCTTGTAAAGTGCTTAGCACGTCGATTAGCAAATAATAAGCATTCGAAAATAAGTAGTTATTATTTTTACTCCCGACCTGGAAACATGGCTGCTCCTACTGTTTAAGAAGACAATGAACTGAATTCAACACAGTGGACAGGGTCTCAACCACCGGGGTTCCCCAGCCTACCACGTTCCGTAGACAGGAGAAAACCCCACCCAACAAATTATTTCACCCCATCTAAAATCCACCCTTTACACTGTTAAGAAAAACAAAATACCAACTGCTGCCAAATGTTTTCTGCCACGTGTTGTACGTGTAATTTGTCAACTATAAATTGCAGGGGGAGTTCTGGCACCACCCAAAACATGAAGAATAAATGATGGGAAAACAAGGGGAAGATAAGATCACACACCTGAACTGGACTCACAGACGCTTGTTCTCAGCTCATTTAGCTGTTGGTAGATAGGTGGGTGGTACAAAGCAAAATGATTTCTTTCAGCACCATAAAGCAGGAATAATGGCCACCACAACAAATTACAACCCCCTAGGCTTCTCAGCAAAACATAAAAGAATCCATTTCATCGCCTTAGTAAATTAAAACGTACACGGGCAACAAGTGAGTAACAAAATGTATCCGAGCTGCACTGCACCCTACGATTACATAAATATATGAAAAATTCCTATAAAATGGCGAGACAAAATGATGGGGAATAGCACCTTGAAACTAACAAGGAGGAAATTTTGTCATGCCAAAGGTGTCTCCATTGACAAAATCCCCACCCTCCGTTCTCATGACACTGCAAACCCACCTCCCTCTAAGGAAATTACAGGAATCACCCGCAGCAACCAACCTCAGCAATCGACATCGAGCAGATCGACCCCTACTCAAATGGCGCTAAGCACCGCGGGTCCAAGCCCCTCCCTGCAGCTGCCAAGTCCCGCGCTGGCTCCAGACTACTTCCCTTCCTTTCCGTCCTCCCTCTCACGCTCGACCCCCAACATTTCTCGCCGACCCTCGCCACTGACAGAGAAGGTAGGAACGGGAAAGACTTCCTACACTTTGTCCAGGGAGTACCAGAGCCACACATACCCGTCCCTATTACGACCACATCAAACTCCGAAGGTAGATTATCCGCCATCTTGACAGGAAACGTGTCATGTGACTATTGCTTGTGGAAATGAGATCAAGTTAAGCATTGCTGGGGGTAGAAGGCGGAAGGGAAAACACTGCATTCTGGGTATTGTAGTTCCTGGGTGGCGGGTCCAGATAGGCGGCTACAGCATTGTATTTGAAATGTTGTATGCGAATGTTAAAAGCTCGATTCATTTTCCAGGCTGAGTGCAGTAACACTTTTAGCCTGGAGTTTTGGGGTAGAAAAGAGTTGTAGATTTTTACTCTGATGGCTAGGATGAATGTGGGAATACCTGGGAACCCCTTGACAATGATGAAGCAAGAATTGTTAGGAGACAAGGAGGGCGGAGTGAAATTGAAAGGGGATTGCTTTGTGAAAAAAGGAAATTTTCATTCCAGCCTGGAAACTGTTTGTTTCCCCCAGCATGTCTGTATTTTCGTTTTGGCCTGCGAGGCATAATTTTTCACACCAATACCTTCAAACTCTATCCCTTATCTTTTTTGTCTCTGTCTCCCCAATGAAAACCCACGAAAAATCTCGCCCTAGCTTCGCCAGAATGGAACCGTCATTGCATCTGCATTTGTTCTAGTTAGTCCGATCAGCCACCTTGGCCATATACATATGCAAAATTAGTCTTGCTTTGCAGAAGGGAAAAAAGTTATGAAAACATAGTAGTTGCTTGATAGGCGTTTATTGATTCTGAATCTGGTTTTATATATGTATACAAGGAGTTCATACAAGATTTTCCCAATAAGGTACCACAGAAATGATCAAGGTAAAGTGGCCTTTATATTCAAGTGATTGTATTTGTTGAAGAGGATTTAGATTACCTGTGCCAAGCAGCTAATGTAGCTCTGATAAGTATTTTCAAGGTCGGCATCCTCCCACCCGTACCGCCAGCCCCGTTATTTAAAATGCTTTGCTGTCTGACAATTCCAAAGCAAAAAAGAGGTAGAGAATGCATGGGAGTGAGGGAGGGTAATTTTTGGATCCCAGAAATTCATTGTGTAGTTATTTTACCAGAGTTTCAAGATAATTCAGAGAGTGCAGTGGTGGACCTTCCCTTACACCACCTGACTGACCTCTGAGCTGTTTGTGGTTCCCCAGTCACACTGTTGTTCCTTCATCATGGAATGATCTTCCCGTTCTCTAGCTAACAATTATCCCCAAGGCTGAGAGTCATTTCCACCACCTCCTTCTTACATTTCCTCCCTATACTGGGTTATATTACCCTACATTGTGCTACCCCTCTGTCATAACCTCCCATATTACACTGAAAATTATTTGCATTTATGTTAGTTCCTATACTGGACACATATTCCCCAAAATACATACCCAGATATACAATACCCTAAATTATAAGCCCCTATATGACAGGGATTGTGCCTTACTTATCATTTTACCCCCTGCATCTAACATAAGCCTGGTGTATAGTAGGAATTCAGTAAGTGTTTGCTGAACTAAGCTTGGCTCTGATTCCCCTAATAGATGGTAAGTACTATAGATTCAGAAATTTCCTAACAAATATAATCACACTGTGAAGATACAACTCATTAACTCATTTAATTTTCCTTAAATGCTCATTGAGTACCTACTATGTGCAAGGCACTGATTTAGATGCTGGGATTACAGCAATGAAAAAACAGACAAAACCCCCTGTCTTAATGAAGTTTACATCTAGTGAAGTAAAACAAAATAAACAAGTAATTACGCTGTAGTGCTAATTTTCCACTATGTTTTTCCCCAAATTTAAAATCCTTTTCTTCCCCCTGAGGATAGAGAGCACAACCCTCAAAAAGATAAAAGTGACAGCCTATACTTAGCTGCCCTTTCTTTAAAGTTATCACATCCTCTCTGGGCATAGAAAAGATTATTATATTTGAAAAATATAAAGCATCTGCATAGAGAAAACGCTTAAAATACCTTTTCCTCCCAATGTATTTTTGTTAATTTTTTTCAAGGCAAAAATAAATGTGGGAGTTGACAGCATCAATAAAATAGCATAAAGCAAAGCAGTTTAATTGCTGTCTATTTTATTATTCTAAGGACATCTATTTTTGAGAACTGAAATATTTTATTTGGATAAATCACAATACAATGAGATGATGGATACCTACAAATTGACTACCCTGTTAAATCACTGTGACATTGATTTTTTACTTAATGTTTTCCTGAATTGAAAAATCACAATTCCGTGAACATTTACCTTGTATTCAGAAGCTTATTCAAGTGTGGGATCTGATGTATCATATTTTTACAAACCAGTAATTTAATGGTCTCCTCTATGCCTTTCCTTTGAGCTCCAAATCCATATATCCAACCCCTTACTCAATATCTTTTCTGAACATGTCCAATACTGAATTCCTGAATACTTCATCCCCACTCCCAAACCTCTTCATCTAGTGTTTCCCAGCTTAGAAATGGTACCACCTTCCAATCAGTTACTCAAGTCAAAAACTTAAGGATCATCCCTGATATATTACTCTCTTTCACCCTTAAACCAATCCATCAGCAACTCTTGCCAGATTTATCTCAAAGATGTATTGTAAATATATCCACCTCTAAATCTGTTCTGCCCCCATAATCTCTTCCTAAACTGCAATAGATCCCAGCTGGACACCTCATTCATGCTTGCTTCTCCCCAGTCCACTCCCCACACTGCCGGTAAACTTTTAAAAATTCAAATCTGATCATGTTCTCCTTTACCTAAAAGGTTCATGATTGCCTATTGCTCTTAAAATCTACTCCAAGATTTTCAACGTGTTGTAAAAGGCCCTGCTGAACTCAACAGTCTCATCTCGTACCTCTCACTTTTCTCTAAGCTCCAGCCATATTGACTCTCCCTCCTTTCCTCTGATATCCCATACTTCTTCCTACTTCAGGGCCTTCCCACATGCTCTTCCATGTTCCTGAGGTGAACTTTGATCCTTCTTCCCCCTTTCTTCTAGCTTAATCCTCATTTTGCAGTTCATTCGAAACAACACATAATCTGGCAGGTGCCTCGGTCTATCTTAGGATCTCACCCTATACTCCTCCTGTGTTGAACTTTTCATGATGGGAAATATCAAGTTCCTTATGCAATTACGTGTTTCATATCTGCCATCCTCTTAGAAGGTAAGTTCCACAAAGTCAAAGACTGTTCCTATATTGTTCATTATTATATTTCCAGTACATCATTCAGTGCATGGCAAAAAATAGACACTCAAAAATATTCCACTTATGAGTATATATCCAAGGCAAATAAAAACACTATCTTGAAGAGATATCCATATTCATTGCAGCATTATTCACAGTAGCCAAGATATGGAAACAACTTAAGTGTTCATCAATGGATGAATGAAGAAAATGTGGCATATATATGTATACTAGATATAAATATTATTTAGCCTTAAAACAGAAGGAAATCACATGGATGAACCTGGAGAACATTATGCTAAGTGAAATAAGCCAGACACAGAAGACAAATGTCACATGATCTCACTTATAAGTGGAATTGTAAAAAAAAAAATTTAAGTCAAACTCATAGTAGCAAAGAGTAGAATGGTGGTTACCAGAGGCTGGGGGTAGGAAAAAAGGGGAGCTATTGATCAAAGGGTACAAAATTTTAGTTATAAGATGAATAAGTTCTGGAAACCTAATGTACAGCATGATGGCTATAGTCAATAATAATGTATTGTATACATGAATTTAGCTATGACCGTAGATCTCAAGCATTCTCACCACACACAGATGCACAAAAGGTAACTATGGGAGGTAATGAATATGTTAATTAGTTTTATTATGGTAAGCATTTCACACTGTATACATATATCAAAACATCACGTTTTGTTATAAAGCAGAAACTAACACACCATTGTAAAGCAATTATACCCCAATAAAGATGTTTAAAAAATAAAAAAATAAAAAAATAAAAAAAAATCACGTTCTATACTTGTATACCTTAAATATATGGATTTTTTATTTGTCAAAAACAAATAAATTTTAATCTGCTTAGTGAATGGATGAATAATATGGTGTAGGAATTCTTCAGGAAACAACACAAGAGTACACTTTTAAATGGGAATAAAATGAGTTGCTTGCCCAGCAAAATGTTTCATCAGCAGGTTTTGTGTTTATAATTGAACAGGTAATACGCACGTAGTTAATAAAAAATTAAATCAGCACAGAATGTCATACAAAGACATATTAGTAAGTCTCCATACCCTCATGGCCCCCCTGTTGTATTCCCCAGAAATAAACACTGTTATCAGTTTCTAGCGAATCCTGCTAAAGATTGTGTTTGTGTGTGTGTGTGTGTGTGTATGTGTGTATATGAGAGGAGCAGTAATCCCTTTATTTCTTTTTTGACACAGACAGTAACATGCTGTAAACATTATTCCTTACTTTACACCTTTATTTTTTCATTTAATACATATTTGGGAGATCCTGTATTCTCAGTACATATAGGGGTGCCTCATTTTTAATGGCTTCCTGTAATTCCATTATATGGATACACCATGATTTATTTAATATTCCTTTATTGATGGATATTTAGTTTTTTCTAGTCATTTGCTACTATAAGTGGTGCTACAATGAACAGCCTTTTCTTAGAGAGGCAATATAGGATAATTGTTATGAGTTCAGGTTTGAGTCTCTATTCCATCCAACTGAACAGTCTCAGGTAAATTATTTACTCTCTCTGAATCTCAGTTTCCTCATCTGTAAAATGGTGACAATAATATTACTAACCCTCCAAGGTGGTTATGAGGGATAAATAAATAAAGTGCTTAAAACTACATTTGACTGGTAGTAAGCACTCAATAAATATTGTTCTTAGTAGTAGTAACCTCAGCAGTAGTAGTAGTCATTGTGAGCATGAGGGAGATAACAACTTTCACAAATCTGATTGGCAAAAATGAAAATATTTGATAATATGGTATTGGTAAATGCATGGGGAAGTGGGCACACTGATACATTGCTAATAGAAGTCGAAATTGATATAATTTTTTGGATGGTGATTTGGCAATATCTGTCAAAATGTTAAATGTATATACTGGTGATTTAGCATTTTCTCATTTGGACTTTATCCTACTTGTGAACTTTTAAATTCTTATTTGTGATACTATAACACCATATTGATCACTTAAATATTTTTCTGATCCTCGAGTTTCAAATTCATGTGATCAAAAAATAACTTTTTAAACAAATAACATAGTAACTACTCTAAGTGACCATATTTATTTAGTGTAGAAAGGGAGGTATTATTCATGATTCCTATCTTTTGCTCACATCTGTTTAGTTTCTTCTCTGTAATTTTCTTGTGGTCTTAAAAAAAAGCTTATTTTTATTCTTTTAGCTGTCATTTATATTTTTTGTGAAATGGTGATTATGAAACAAAATAGAAAACTAAATAACAGAAGTAGTTAATATATCTGGAAAAAATGACTTTTTATGTTAATAATTATTTTGACATGCAGTACCATAGCATAGATAATCTGTTCTCAAAAAATATATAAAATGTGTTCCCTCCAAGATGGCTTGGGAACTGAACAAATATACATATTTAAGAAAGGTTTATATAAATTCAAGAATCATAAGTTCTTGGATAGAGAACTTTGTTCACTGAACTATCCCAAGCATCTAGAAGATTGCTTGTAATTGAATAGGAGCTCAATAAATATTTCTTAAATGATGAAGGGGTGGAGAGCTATAATACTGCCCTATGAAATTCCTTTCACTACCATGGTTAATCTCTTTCCCAAAGTGTGTTCTGGGGGTAGAAAGTAATTCTTCAGGATATTAATAGGGGTTTCATGATCAAATACATTTAGGGAGCAATTAAATTTAAATGGTTTCTTTACTGGAGGACTCTTCAAATCTTTTATAATAAATATACATGTGAATTATTAGGATTTCACAATAACTTTTAAGCCACAGAACACACTTTAGAAAACACTAGGCTGGAATTGGTCTGATCCAGAATGGCATTTCTTATGTTTTCATAGATGATGTTATTGCCCCGTCATCAGTAGGACATGCAAAAGAATTTCTAGGAGTGGTAATGAGCCAGATGAACCAGAACTATTATATACTCTTCCCAGATTTCAGTGTTATTAGTACAGTTTATGATCCAGCAGTCACATAATTTTACACACACACACACACACAAAAATTGAATCCACTACAGTAGAATCTCGTTACTATATTGTAGAAAACCAACTAACCAGACACTGATCTTCTACTATATAAACTAAAGCAAGAGTGTCATACAAACCATCAATACTTTGAGTTCTTTAAGAGAGCTTCTTAGAAAATAGCTATGTCTGTATGAATGTATAGCTCTTAACACCCCCCCAAAAAACAAGCAATAACAGTTCAGGAAGTAGATTATTAACATCTTACTACAAGTTCCAGACTTACAATGGAAAGTTTTTAAAAATGAAGACCTAGTGTTAGAGCTTGCTTTGAATTAAAAATTTTCTGTCTAAGCCTGTTGTTGTAGTGGTAACAAAAATTCACAAGCACAAGTGCTCTGGACAATAGAACATAGCTAAAAGTGGAGAAAGTCCAGTCTACTGGAGAAAACAACCTGAAATTATACAAAGTAGAACTTTTGTGAGCACACAAACTATCTCAGTTTTACAGTATACACAGATGAAGTCAACTTAGACTTTCCATTTCAAATAAGTACAAATATTATTACATCCATTTTCTGCTGTATAAAAGTCAGGTTCTTTGAGTTCATGTTCATTTCCATCTTTAAAAAATATTCAGTGTAATCACAGGAATCATTTCTACTATATCAGAAATATGTTTTAAGTGTTAGCTTTAGTAACAAGATGATTATTTGTAGTAACTATTGTGTTTGTCAGTTTCTTCGAAACAGAAATTTTCAGAACACGTTGGCATTTTTTCATAGTCCTTACAAAACAAAGCAATAAACTTAATAATTTTGTGGGAATTTCATGAACATTTACAGAAAGTCTTGCTGTTCTTCTTTTAGCTGTTTAATTGTAATGTCATAGTAACAGAAAGCAGCATACCCAATTCTGCATGGATGAATAAGCACATTCACTAAGGAAGATTTAACAGAGTAAATCAAACACAGGATTAAACATTTTATGAATAACAGACCACAAAATGGGCATTCATTTTACCAATGGATCCTTGGCATTAAAAGCAAATAGAAGTGCATACCAACATAATTAAACTGAATATTCAGTTGCCTGATTGCAAAGTTTCCCTATATTTTATCGAACTAATATCCAATTAATTAGAATTGTCTAAACATACTCAAGCACACACAATGGAAAGATTAAGTATAAACACTATTCATTTGCATTTCAACCTTCAATAAAATAATTTGTTTTCTTCTGTTTTATTATCCTCAAAGTTTGAACGTAGCAAATTTTCTTTATGGTTGCACAAAGTAAAAAGTTTAGACAAACACATGGAAATCTGCAATATAGGATGGGATGGCTTCCCATTTAATTGTATTTGATTTTTCATTTTTGATAAGAAAAAATTCTTATTTAAAGAGATAATTAATCTCAAAGGGTGAGCTATTTCCCCCCAAATTTGCTGACACAACGTCACATCAGAATTTATAACATGAATATTCATAGTAAAATTTTAAAATATTTTATAATTTGTACCAGTAGTCTTTCCTATTATTTGTGTTTTATTAGTACAGTTTGTTTTTACTATAATACATTCATGTTTTTTCTCAATGCAAAAGCATTTTAAATTAGTCTTTTTCAGGAAATGGTTGAACAACCTAAGATTCTGATCCTGAAGGATAATGTTTTATTAAGTCTATGTATGACTCAAACCATTAAGAATAGAAAGAATCATTTCATGTTTGGACTAATTTTGTGACAAGTTTGAATATAATGAGGTCATTTGAACCATATTTTGCATTCTCTATAGGTATAGAATAGGAGTTTTGAGAGAAATGTATGAAATACTTACCAAAAAGCAGGAATTGTCTCTGTATTTCTGTAGTACCAATGTCTACCATTGCCACTGTACCTCCTGGAAGCTACCCCTCCTACATCCTTCCAAAAGGCAGCAATCATGTTTTAAATACCACACAACTTCAAGCCTCTAACCATTGGAGGAAAAAGAATAAAGCTGACCCAAGAGAATCTATGGCTTGCCAAGATTTATGCCTAGACTTGAGGCCTGTTTAAAAAGATAACCCAGGCCAACCAGATTCCCTGTTCAGGAAATTCTAAATAAATGACATAGATAGAAGATACAGTATAAGAGAAGCTGAAAGAAGTATTGAGATTTGTCTTGATGTAAAGTGAGCTGGAGCAGCCATTGTGTAAGGCATCCATGTTGTATATGGCCATAATCAAGATAAATAGGCCACCTGAAGAAAAGGGGGTGTTCTTCAAGAGGAAGTCAACTGGTAGAGAGAAAGGAGAGTGGAGGAGATCTGCAAAGAGAAGTACAGTTGCCATGAGAGCAAGAGCAAGTTCCTGCCCTTGTGAGGAAAGAGTTGTGGTATCTGTCCCATGATGATTGACTGTGTTTTGTTCTTTTATCCTTCAGTTCCAGCAGACTCCAGTGTATCTTTACAATAACACCCCCTTTTCTTCAGTTAGCCTGGGTGAGTATTGCTACCAAAAGAGTTTTGATTAAAAGATTTTAAAACACCCATGTAGCCAAGGACAAATTAGCATATGTGCCCTATAAAATAAGAGACAGTTACAGATGGTTCTCTGCAAACTATTTCTCCACCCAAAAATTACAGCTGAAAGAGGTTTTTATTATCACCATTCAAATATTATCACAATTCAAATTTAAATAGTGACCAGGAAATCATAGGATGAGAACAGATCTTAAGAGATAATCTGTCTATCTTTTGCCTTCAGCCCAGTTCATAGCCAAATTATTGCAGGTGGCTGGAAGAAGCTATTATATTTTGAATACCTCTGGAGATTTGTATTTCATTATTTTTTGCCCATTAATTAACAGTTAGGAAACAACCACTGCAATGCTGATTTCTATAATTTTTAATATTAAGTTTGGAGTTCTAAGTGATGTATTAATAACTTATTAACATATCATCATGAAATGATTGAATATAAAACAACTGATGCCAATTCAGCCTAGCATTCAAAACCCTCCATACAATGGTCCCAATATAAGCATGATATCAAGGAGTCTGTGAGAAATGTTATAGAGCTATCAAAACATATGAACTCAGCTGCATTAATGGTGAAACCTCAGAGTACTAATTGCCCTACTGCGATATACAAATTACAGGTTTTCATCAAGACAGAAAATTGAAACTGTGGTAGCCAGCCTCCAAAATGGCCCCAATGGGTCCCACATCCTGGCAGTCATGCCCTTGTGTAGTTCTTTCCCATGTAAAATTGGCTGACCTGTGTACAAATAGGATTTTGTGGAAATGATGGAGTGTGACTTCAGAGGACAGGTCATTTAAGACATTGCAGTTTCCACCTTCTCTGTCTAGGATAACTTGCTCTGGGAAAATCTAGCTGTCAATTTATGAGGACATTCAAAACTCTGTGGAGAGGTCAATGTGGCAATAACTTCTGTCCACAGGCAGCAAGGAACCAAGGCCTCCTGCTAGCAGCCATGTGAGTGAATGAGCATTCTTGGAAGTGGATCTTCCATTCCCAGTTAAGCCTTCAGATGCCTGCAACCTCAGCTGCCATCCTGACTACAACCTCACAAGAGACCTCAAAACAGAGCTACTCAGCTAAGGTGCTCCTGAATTCTTGATCCACAGAAACTGTGAAATAATAACTGTCTATTGTTTTAAGATACTAATTTCTAGGGTGATTTCTCATTTAGCAATAGGTAGCTAGTAAAAGAAATAAAGCACTATAATCCACCTCAGGAAGACATTTCAATCATGCTGTCTCATGGAGAAAACTGCTACTGCTACAGCCAAGAAATCTATGCCCCTACTTCATCCCAAATGTTTTAGTCAAGTCGAGCCCTAATCTAACCTTCCCAGCTTTATCTACCATTACTTTTCCACTACCTATACTGTATGGTCCAGCAAAACTGGTCAATTTCACTATTCTTTGAACATTTTTATGCCTCCATGTCTTCATTCAGATTGTTTTCTCTCACTGAAAAGCATTTGTTTTTCCCGTCTTTGCTGTGAAAGTCACATTCCCTTCAGAATTCCTCTCATTTGCTATCTGCTCCATGAAAGCTTTACTGATTTCCCAAACTGGGTGAAACAGCTTCTTCCTTTTAAGCCCTGTATTATTCAGGACTATTTTAGCTGCAAGTGACAGAATCGCAACTCAAACTAGTTCAAGCAAAAAGGGAATTTATTGGCTCACAAAAGTGGGATAGCCAAAGGGTAGAGATGATTTAACCATGACTGTCTGCATCATTTGTTTTCAGAGTTTGGGGAAACCTGCAAAGAATTTTGCAGCAATTACAACTGAGGATAGATGTTATCCTCACTGGACCAGAAGAGATAACGGGTGGGGATAGTTACATGAGCCCAGAGAGGGTAGCTGTATGGAGAAGGTCACCTGGCATGTGCTGTGACTTCAGTAGAGGGATGCAGCCAATTCACAGCAAACTTGCAAAGAAAGAACCACAGGAATAAATATCCTGGCTGGCCTCATTTTCCTCCCTCCCTTATTTTAATCTCTTGAGGCTCCTCATTGGCTGAACCCAAAAAGAAAACAGAGGACAAAGAAGTCCATTAATTTATTTCTTGAAGGTCAGCCTTCCAGGGCTTAAAGCAGAATAAAAAAGTGTAGATAATATCAATAGCTCTGGAGAGAGGGAGGGAAATATTTAGGACACCCTACTTTGGTCATGTGCCCATACACAGACCAATCACTGTGGCACAGGACAGGCTAGTCAGGTTGACCAGCTTGTGTCACATGATCACCCTGGGGGAAGGGGACTGAGGCAGAGGCAAAGTGGCACAATAATTAACAGAACCATCAGAACTGTAGATTGATACAAGGGTAGTACCCCAAATGATATTGGATAAAAATGTATGTCTAATGCAAACCCAGTTCTGCTTTAGACCTTTTTTGAGGGTATCTATTGATTTCAGTCTTAAGTTCTGACTTTTCTTATCCCACCAATCAGAGTAAAAGCATCTAGAGAACACAACTTATGTGGTTTTTTTAAATCATCTTTGAGTCCCCTGCAGCCTCTATCACAATACCTGGAGCATAACAATTCTTAAATAAAGTTAATGAATATTCAGTTGAAATATCTTTTGTTTATACATTTTGAGAACAGTTAATGGAAATATAAAGTAAAGCATTTATCTTCATTCTATTTTGAGAAGTTTCATATGTTCCAAGTTGGCTCAGAGATGTCTTTTTTAAATGCCTGGTAATGAATGATTTGTATGTTTTTGCTCTTACAAAAAGTTATACCAGATCTTGCCTTGTTGGCACAGATGCCCTTATCTAAGAGTGACATGAGGTTAGGATTTACAATCTGTCAGATTTTCTCAGCTGGAAATCCTGCCCCCAAGGTACATTTCCTGCACATACATGGATGCTTTGCACCATATATTTATGGCCATCTGTTTCTAGGCATTTAAGCCTACTAAAAAGTTGGTTTGACCTTTGCCATAGATCTTAAATAATGATGAAGTTGAGAGAGATTAAGTGTATTACATGCCATGTGTTATTTCTCCTAATAGAACTCTGAAATGTTTAAATTATCAATGCATACACTTATGTGCAAAATACTATTTGTTAGTGAAATGAAATAGTAATTAATATCTTTATTATCCTGGAGGTATACTTTTATTTTAATAAAATCACAGATCTGTGCAAATTTCATAGAAGTGGCATGATTTGACTTGTCAAAATGTAACAATGACAAAATTTTGCATGTAATCTAATAAATATTCGTTTAAGATCACCGAAAGAGGGCATCAATCTTTGAAACTAAAATTGTAAGTTTGTCTTTGCTTTTCCTTTGCAAGCTGCCTGGCTCCATTAAGACCTAGTCTTAGAATAAGAAATAGTGTCATGGCAGTTGAAGTATGAGTAATGTGGGAAATGTTTGTGACCACAATCATACAATTGTGAGAAGATGTGCAAACACAGATATAAAATGGTCCTAACCTTGGATTTGCTGTAATTAAAAGGGGAAAAAAGAAATACTTCAGTTTATAAATGCTATCAAAATTATTCTTTCTTGTTTATCCTCAATTTCACACATCCATTTACTCCCTTATTATATTTTCTGTTGTGAGCCTTTTTATTCTAAGAAAACATCAAACAGCTTCTACAAAAAAATATTTTTAATGTGAATCATCAGTCTCAATTATATATTTCCTATGATACAAGCTCATAGGTGTTCTGAATTCTTGTTTAAAGGATCCAACCTATAGTAGGCCTTCAGCTTCTTCTTCAATATCTTTTTATTTTATTGTGTTTTTATATAGCTCTTTCTTTGCATCTGCATCTCATTTTATCTTTCCCTAATCCCATGTGTCACATTTCTTTTTCCTTCCATTCAATGAACATTTTAAAAGCACCTATTATTTTCAAAGATGAATAAGAGAGATGAGGGGTCATGATGGAAAAGATGGACACACACAGATGTTTTATATAATATCAGTCATAAGATGAGTATGATAAGAAAAGTATAAATAAAATAATATGAGCCTGCAGAATAAAGATCTATTCATTCTTTTTTTAATTAATTAATTAATTTGGCTGTGTTGGGTCTTTGTTGATGAACACGGGCTTTCCCTAGTTGTGGCAAGTGGGGGCTACTCTTTGTTGTGGTACACAGGCTTCTCATTGCAGTGGCTTCTCTTGTTGCAGAGCACGGACCCTAGACACATGGGCTTCAGTAGTTGTGGTGTGCGGGCTCAGTAGCTGTGGCTCGTGGGCTCTAGAGTGCAGGCTCAGTAGTTGTGGCACATGGGCTTAGTTGTTCCACAGCATGTGGGATCTTCCCATACCGGGGCTCGAACCCATGTCCCCTGCATTGGCAGGCATCTTCTTAACCACTGCACCACCAGGGAAGTCCCAAGATCTATTCATTCTGCCAAGAAGGATGGGAGAAGGCATACAGGAGATGGTAGCATTAGGGTAGACCTTAAGGAAAGAATAGAATTTAAACAGATGGAAATGAATGAAACAGGCATTATAAACAAGAGAGACAACATGATCTGAGATATGGAGGCAGCAAAGTGCATGAGCTTTGAGGAAGAGAATAGACTTATGTGGTTGTAGCATGGAACATGGGGAAGAATTGGTTAAAAATGAGATTTTAAAAGTAGTTACAGTGAGATCATGAGGGACTTTAAATGACAGGCTAAGAATTGTGGACTTTATAGGTAACTGGAAGCACTGAGAACTTTTGGTACAAGCAAAGGTATAATTATATCTTTAGAAGAAAATTCTGCTTGTGGTATGAAGGATATAGTAGAAAACAGGAGATAGAACAATCAGTTAGGAGGCTATTAGGAGTTAGGAGGAAAGGAAAATGAGTAATGAAACTAGGGCAATGGCAGTGAGAATGGAATGAGAATGAATTTGGGAGACTGATTAGTAGAAACGACACACCAGTCAATATGTTGTGGTATGGATGTGAGGAGAAGAAGTCAAACTTGACCCTAGGTGATTGGAGGATGGCAATGAAACCAAAGAAGATTTTGCCCAGTTCTAGGAGGCACCACTGACATTGTGTTCTATATAAATGGCATCCTCTGAAGTAGTGCATAACACAGCCTGCACAGCTATAAGCAGGGGTCCTGGTTTCTGTTTGCCTCCTTTATTAAGAAAGTACCATTTACTGTTATTGACAAATAGAAATTTTAATGACATTGATTTCTGAGATGACAAGTAAGCCATATAGTAAAGCAGAAATAAAACAGTAAGAGAATAAAATTTAGGGAATAGCAAGTGAACAAGTTGAATAATAAACCATTGAAGTAACTAGGGATGTGTGTTTAAATGTTATTTATGCATCAGTTTACTATGCTGTTTCATTTGCATTGTTACAAAAAGCAGTTGTCTGGGACTAACAGTGGGTTTTCAAACTAGTGTTCTCAGGGTTTAGGACAAAGCAGAGTTTGTTTTAACAGCTTTATTGAGAAATAGTCATATACCATAGAATTTATTCATTTAAAGTGTACAATTCAATGGGTTTTTAGTTTTTTTCACATAGCTGTGCATCAACACGGTTTTAGAACATTTTCATCACCCCAGAAAGAAACTCCATACTCTTTAACTATCAGACCCTTTTCCCTTTTGACATCCTCCCACTCCCTAACTCCTGGCAATCACTAATCTACTTTATATCTCTGTAAATTTTCCTGTTCTGGACATTTCATATGAATAGAATCATAAAATATGTGGTCTTTTGTGTCTGGCTTCTTTCACTTAGCATATTGTTTTCAAGGTTCACTCTTGTCACAGCATGTATCAGTACTTCATTCCTTTTTATGGCTGAATAACATTCCATTGTACAGATACACAACAGTTTGTTTATTCATTCATCAGTTGATGGACATTTGGGTTGTTTCTACCTTTTGGCTATTATGAGTAATGCTACTTTAGTAATGCTATAAATATCTGTGTACAAGTTTTTGAAAGGACGTTTGTTCTCATTTCTTTTAGGTATATATCTGGGAGTGGAATTGTTGAATCACATGATAACTCCATGTTTAATGACTTGAGGAACTGTCAAGACTGTTTTCCAAAGTGACTGCACCGTTTTACATTCTCACCTGCATTGTATCAGGGTTCTGATTTCTCCATATCTTCGCTAACACTGCTTATTATCTGACTTTTTAATGCTAGCCATCCTAGTAAATGTGAAATAGCATCTCATTATGGTTTTTATTTGCATTTCCCTAATTGTTTGGAGCTAATAGCAGACCTTCAAACTAATATCCTCACATTTAGGATAAAGCAAAGGTTATTTTAAAATCTTGACATATTTTATTTAAGAAGATATATTTACATCATTTATTTGAGTATGTAAATGTAAAAGAATCAAAACTTGTTAAAATTAAAAGATATATTGAGTAGACCTACTAGGTACAACACATCAGCAGAGTATAAGAGATGAATAGGCTTCCCTGGTAGCACAGTGGTTGAGAGTCCGCCTGCCGATGTAGGGGACACGGGTTCGTGCCCTGGTCCGGGAAGATCCCACATGCCGCAGAGCGGCTGGGCCCACGAGCCATGGCTGCTAAGCCTGTGCGTCTGGAGCCTGTGCTCCACAACGGGAGAGGCCACAACAGTAAGAGGCCCATGTACCGCCAAAAAAAAAAAAAAAAAAAAAAGAAAAAAAAAAAAAAAAAAAAAGATGAAAAAGAAGTAGACATATCCTTCTTTGAGAAAAGAAACAAAAAGTGGCTTATAATACCAGACATTAGATGATAAGTGCCATTATACAGGAATAAACAAAATGCCATGGACATGCAAAGGAAGGAGTTCTTCCTTCTGCTCTGTGGGCTGGTAGAAGTCTTCAATGAGATTAAAGCATTAAAGTCAAGATATGTCTGAAGAACTAGGAAGAGGTCTGTCCTGCTGTAGCTAAACAAACTGTCGAACTTATTTCTTCACATAAAGATTATTTTAAGTAATAAAACATGTATTCTGGATATCTTTATAATTGTTAGGTGATATAGCCAGTTTCTTCCCTTGATATAATTAATATATGAATTCTTACATTGTCCATTAAACATTTATGCTGATTAGGACAATGACAAATATAGTTTGAAACAAGTTCCTTTATAACATGTGGGCTATAGGTAGAGTTTTAAATGGCAGAATAATGTGTAGCTTTGAACAATGTATATTGAGTTTTAAAACTAAATGCAATGTGGGACTTCCCAGGCTATCCAGGGGTTAAGACTCCATGCCTCCACTGCAGGGTGTGCGGGTTCAGTGCCTGGTGGGGGAACTAAGATCCTGCATGCCGCATGGCAAAACAAAAACAAAAACACAAAAACTAAATGCAATGAGCTATAATAATAATATTGTAATTGCCATTATTTCTTATGGGGTTGCTGTTAGGTATTTTAAGTACATTATCTCTAACCCTTTGGGGAACTTTACAAGGTAGATATCTTCATCTTCATTTTATAGATTAAATAGCTGAGGTTCAGAGAGGTACAAAGGCATTTGAGACATAATTCCTATATTGAACTCTCTCATACATAACTAACTTTTCAAGCCAATTTATTGGCTTTACACCCCATCTGCACAATGTGACTATAATTTGGCCTCCCACAAACCTTGACACAAAACTTGATTCCTTCACTGGCTTTCACAAGAATTCCAATCATATTGAGCATATCATTCTTGTTTGTCTATGTTTGCTTTTTTGTTTTACTGAACATTTGTGAGAACACAGGATCACTCTGCACATTGCATAGAATTTAATGACAAAAATCCTTCTAAGTTTCTCTAGTTGCATCAACAATGTGTGTGCGTGTGTGTGGGTGTGTGTGTGTGTGCACTTAGCTGGGAGGGGGGCAGTGATTCTTCCATTCCCTCCTTCCTTTTTACTTGTAGTCTTCCTCCTTACTGTCCAGTCTTTTTGACTTGGATCTTCTTTGATCCAAGATCTTTCCCCTGGACCTTTAAATCTTGCTCCTTTCTTCAGCAGCACTGAATTTTGAATTTTTCCTCAGCTCTTCCAAACTCATACAGCAGATATAAATTGCACTGTCCCAAAATTCAGGTATGAAACTTCAGAACTTCTATTTTACTGTAATTCAGATTAGCTCATGAATCCCATTTTCACAAATGGCAGAAAACTTAAAACTACCAATTCAATGTAACTCAGTCACCATATTTTTAAATATGGTCAGTGCAGGACTTGAATTTATCACTTCCTCCTCCTTTTATCTTCAAAACTGGTTCCAGGGCTTCCCTGGTGGCGTAGTGGTTGAGAGTCCGCCTGCTGATGCAGGGGATGCGGGTTCGTGCCCTGGTCCGGGAAGATCCCACATGCCGCGGAGTGGCTGGGCCCGTGAGCCATGGCCACTGAGCCTGCGCGTCCGGAGCCTGTGCTCCGCAAAGGGAGAGGCCACAACAGTGAGAGGCCCGCATACCACAAAAAACAAAAACAAAAAGCAAAAAACAAAAAACTGGTTCCATCAGCACTGTCTTGATCTCTTCTTGGGGTTCTGGAGCACATAGTTGCTTTACAGGCACCATGTTGAGGTATGCATGATGTATGCAGGCTGCCCTGAGGTCTATCTTCCTAAACACCTCCCACCACGATTGCTGATCTACTGCCAAGGTACATCCCTAGGAGACTTTTAGCTTTCAGCACACTACACCTTGAGAAGCTAGACAGTGGTCTCTGGTGGTCTGCTTTCCACACTCCAAAAAACAAAAACATAGCAAAACCCTCACTTAATGGCTGATGATATAAACTCTGTGTTCTCAGCTTTGGCTCCATATATAAATTTTAGAATGCCAGGAACATTTTTCTTTATCAACTATACTTGGGTCTTATAAATCAAAATACTTTGGATTTTAAATTATCATGTCTGTTATAAGTTTCAAAATCCAATCAGCAACTCAATTGACGTCTTTAAGACAGGTTCACCCTGTAAGCATGGGCAGGGCATATTGTAAGCTATCTCTGTTGCCCACTTAGTGGGAAAGGATAATGGATATAAGGAATAGAGGCAGTGGAGATGAAGGACCTCAAAATATTAGCTCACAGTAGTTCACATAGACACCCACAGGAGCTCAACAAATAAAGGTCCCTAAATTTACCACTATTCATACTCCCTAAAACGCAGTGGGAAATTAGAAGAAATTTAATAATCATTTCTGTTACACAATAATATAACATTAATATTGAGACATAACTTTAATATTTACTTACTAGAGAAGAGAAAGAAAAAATGACATGTGGAAATGTATGTACACTTCATACGTGTTCCACTGAAACTCTGTTTTTGTCAACTTTTGTGAACAAGGACATGAGAAGCATTAATGTAAATTAGGTTGCCTACCCTGTTTTCTAGGACAGTAAGCTCCATGAGGGCAGATATTCTGTCTGTTTTGTTTACTGTTTTTATCCTTGGTGATTAGAATAAGGCCTGGAATATAACAGTAGAAGCTCAATAAATATTTGTTACATAAATGAATGCTGGAATTTGTTTGGCATGACAGTGTTGACAATACAAGAATAGTTGCCAATATTTAAAAATTGGAGTATTTCATTTAAAACTACAGATTTTGAGGCTTTCTTGAAAATTCAAGGGATATGGCAATACTGGATCTGTATCCCCACAGGACAACTGAATTGAGTAGCATATTTGCTTTCCAACTCACCACAGTCCCCACTGATCCTTTGTCTCAAATAGCCCACCTCCTTCTTTCATATTACCTGCCTTTATCTGTGTAGATATTTGAGTTTGTGATCCTTTCTTAAAGTTATTAATTCATTTCACACATATACACATGCACATGCACACACACACTAAATAACTTTATGTTAAGATATCCACTACTTGACTGAATGAAACAAATAGCCCATGAGGAAATGTACATTTTATCCATTTTCTGATTAATTATTTTTTAAAATTTGTGGTATAAAACTTATTTCAAAAAAGTAAATGTAAGCTTCTCATGTAAGGTTTTAAAAATCCACAGAAATCTTCTCCTTTATTTACCAACAGGACTTCTTAATCATTTGATTCCTTCCCAAATAGCTTAGCTTCTAATGTCTTCAAGAAAAAGAACAGGATGTCCACTTGTCCCCCCAACAATTTTCCTCAGAAATGTTGTTTTTCACCCACCCCCAGTTTCTTTCGACTCCTAAATCTGTCAGCTTATGTGTTCAGCTTGTTCTGTGGAGGCAACTCACTTTGTTCTACATACTTTATTGAGTGTACTTGAAGTTTTCTGGACTCTTCCGTCAGAATATTATGGTGCATTGGGTAGATATAAGTTCACAACTTACTACTCCTCACGGACTTCATGATGATACATTTGTATCAGACAGAAAATCAAACTCAGGCTGTCTCAAGTTTAAAGAATTTGTTGACTTGTATAACTGAATATCAAGGAGTGTGGCCCAAACAATGTCACTTCATTTTTCAGCTTTACCTTCTGCTGTATGTCACTCCTTTTTCAGACTGTGGTGGCCTTCCAGTGACTCTAGGCTCTCATTTTCTAGTGACAAGATGGTTGCTGTAGCTTGATCCTCTTAGTTAAACACAGTCTTAATAGGGAAGATAACTTACTTTTCTTTCATTCAACCCAGTAAAAGTCTCACTAGCTCCAACTGGGCCATGTGCCCATCTCTGAACAAATCATTGTGGAAATATGAAATTCTTACGGCAAGGATCAAGTGACATAGGTGGCTTGCCTTAGAACTTGGGATGGACTCAGCTCCACCCTAAGCACATAAACTGAATAGAAGATAGTACCTCTATGGAAAATTATGGTACATTTTTTCAGAAACCAAGTGCTGAATGATTCCTCAGGAACAAAAGTAATAGACATCTACTATAGCATCTTAAGAATAGGAAAATATATTGGGCTACATTTTCTATTTTTATTGATATTTTAAACTTGCATATAATTCAATTTCTTTAAGACCCTGTTAATTTCTTTCACATCTCAGAATTCAAGGCCTTTACTAATTTACATTATTGTTTATAGTTTCTGGCAATTTAAAATATAACCTTTATTTTCTCTTTTTCTTAGTGCTTTATATGCATGCGTACATCCTGTTAGCATATATTCTATATTTCTGTGGTAGACCTGGACAGGATAGAGGAAGAATCCCCTGGGAAGTGCCTTTCCTGGGAAGAAGTCCCAGGAGTTAATTCTTAAATAATATGACAACTAAGAAAGTTATCACTTGGGATACAGCTTCATTATATTGGATTGGCCAAAAAGTTCGTTCAGATTTTCCATAACATCTTATGGAAAAACCTGAACAAACTTTTTGGCCAACCTAATATTTTAATCTCTCTACAGCTGCCTTAGAGCACAATTTTTAAACCTGTATTTTGTTTTAGAGGCTCTCAAAACTAAAATCATACCTAAAATCACCTTTTTATATGGTTTTTGAGAAACGGTAGACAACAGAAAAAAATACTGTCATGTTTGTCACTTAAGTTTTCTAGATATTTAAGCATAGAGCCAAGATCTGTGGAGTCTAAGCTGAAAGCCACTGGGAAGCTACTGGAGAAAGAGCTGCAACTGGGTTAGGAAGATTAACATTACTGTCCTGGATATGGGTAACTGGTTCCATCTCACCTGGCATCTGTGTCTAATTCTCAAGGGTTCTATTTGTGGTTTAGGCCAAGACACTAGTAGTCCCTTCAGAAAAGTGGATTAAGATTCACTGAAAGGGGCAGAAACTAAGTCAAAGTGACTGAAATTACATGTGGATGTAGGAGGAAAAGATTGCAGCTGGTTGAAAATGCAGGTGCCTGGGGCGCTTCCCTCAGGCGTACTGAATATTGGATTAGGGCAGGAGTTCTCCAACATGAGTATCAGAATCACCTGGAGCATTTAAAACAGATTCCTCCACTCATTTACCAAGTTCCTGATTGGATAGATAGGTTTGGGGTGGGGACTGAGAATTTGCCTGGGAATTTTGCAGCCAGTTCCTGTGTAATAATGATGCTGCTGCTCTTGGGACTTCACTTACAGAACTACTGGATTATGGCAACAAGACTAATTACAGACTCTTATCTTCTGGTGGAAATTGAGAGCTCCTGGTAAAATGCCAGACTTGGTCAAGCATTGTTTTAGGAGGAGATATTAAATCTACACTTTGAAGTTTTCAATATCTAAATTTTGATAGAGCAGAGTAAGTGGGGACTGACATCTCCTGGGCCATGGTGCGCTGGAGCCGTCCACATCTCTTCCTAGCTCCAAGTTCAGGAATGTCAGCTTGGTGGCTTGAAATCGATCTTGGTGGGAGATTTACACCACACATATTAACCAGCACATCACTGCTTACAAGTGATATTGAGTGCTGATATATGATAAGGTTAGATACTCTACAGACCCTAAAACCCACAAACGCTGCTTTTAAGAACTTATATTCCAAATACAATTATAGCTATCCCATTAAAATTGTGAAGTATTATTCATTCAACAAGCATTTATTGAACATTCACCATGTGTCAAGAACGGTGACAGATGATGAGGATACAGCAATGAACCAGAAAAACAAAGTCCTTACCTTCTTGGAGCTTACACAATTCTAGAGAAAAGAAATAATTGTAATGTGAGTGATTTAGCTTAAATAATTCTTTGTTCAATAACTGCTGAAAGTACACTAGCAACAAAGAGTATAAACTGTTTTTAAAACTCAAAATAATGAAGAAGGTTCCTAGTTGTTATCTTTACAAGCCCTGAAGCCCAGTGGAATATTGTAATTATGAAAATTATTTATATCTTTTGACATTTACTACATATCCAATATGCTTATTGAAAGTGTAGATGTAATTACAGTCTATCTGGCTCTCTCCAATACCAAATGTGTTCAGATTTAGAAACATTGTGGGTACTTACTGCTTCTTAGGTAAATGTTCCCTCATTACTGGATACAGAGTTCATTGCCTTCACTCTCTGTGTATCATTTTTCAAAAGAAAAACTTGTGCCATCTAGGAGAAAACAGTTGAAGGAAAGCGGCTTAAAGGTGCTTAAAATATTTACATTTTTACCAAAAGGGTAAATACATGTTAATTTCAAGAAGAAAGTGGTGTTTTTTTTTTTTATCATGGCTTGGTTTTGTCAGTTATCCTGGTTTCTATTATACAGAGTGACAAATTTTAAAGAAGTAATTATTTAATGTGTGTTAGGTATAGTAGGGCAATTTCTGAAGTAAGTAATGGAGAAAAGGATAGGAGTGGGAATTTAAGAAAGACCTGACATGAACATAAATGTTGCTTCTGGGCTATACCCTAGGCACCCCTCTATCTCCATTCTCTTGCCTGCTAGAACTTGCCAGGTTCCAACAAGGGTGTCGGAATGGGCAAGAGCCTGAACTTTTTGGTTGCTGGGTGAGTGAGGATATGAAAAAGTAACACCTTTTTACTCTCATCTCAGGGTCTCACTAATAATTTTTCAATTGCATAATTAACATGACTTCCTCTACAGTCTTATTATATTCTGAGGCTACTCAAAGTGAGGTCCTTTGACCAGTACCTGACCCCAAACAGTTATGGGCCTGGGATAAGTACAGAAATTGAGAGTTAACATTAACAAATGTTTATAGGAATTAACAGTAATTTAATGTATATTGAATATAATAATTAAAAACTGGGGCTTGTATTTTATGTCTTTTCATTTTTCTAGTAATCATTGTGTTTTACAAGGTATGTCTGTAATTGCAAAATTCTTAAAAAGTTACTTCACAACAGATGATTTGAGAAGCACTTGTCTAAGCAATTTTTAGGTCAATGTAGTTATTACCTTTAAAAGTGTTGATAGGGTGCTACTTTGGGAGACAGATCTCAAGGGTGAGAAACCACTTTACCCTACTCCTTCTCTATCCATACTTCTCCTTTGAGGCATTAGTGGGATGGTAAGAGGCCAGAGAAGATGAGAACAGTAATAGCTTACAAATACTTGTCCTTCTCATGCCATTCATTCCCCCCACATACTGAATGATGTCCATGACCCACTGAATGCTCACAGCTAGAATGCTCTGCTATACCTACATACCTCTGCTCTGCTGGTTGTATACTTAGCAAAAGTCAGTTAATGAAAACTAAATCAAATATCTCAGACCGACTGAATAAAGTTTAGTTGCTTAAAAAAATGTTGAACTGTGGGGAAACTGCCACAGAGTGGGAAAAACCATAATCTGAAGAATTCTGCACTTAGACTTACTTACAAAGGTCTTTAAGGTTTTTCCTTATTTAAAAGAAATAAATTGAAATAGTAACTGACTGTATAGAACTTGAGTCAGCAGACGTGCTCTCAAAAACAAGCCTTGGCCTCTATGTCAACAGATCATCAAATATACATACGTTTATATTATTTACATTTCAACAAAATGTTTTAGATATGTCACATTTTTCACTAATTTTTTAATGAGCATAGTTGTTTTACAATGTTGTGTTAGTTTCTGCTGTACAGCAAAGTGAATCAGCAAGACATATACATATATCCCCTCTTTTGTAGATTTCCTTCCCATTTAGGTCACCACAGAGTATGGAGTAGAGTTCCCTGTGCAGTACAGTATGTTCTCATTAGTTATCTATTTCAGACATAGTATCAACAGTGTACATATGTCAATCCCAATCTCCGAATTCATCCCACCCCCCTTTCCCCCTTGGTAGCCATACCTTTGTTCTCTATGTCTGTGTCTCTATTCCTGCTTTGCAAATAAGATCATCTATACCATTTTCCTAGATTCCACATACACATGTTAATATACGATATTTGTTTTTCTCTTTCTGACTTACTTCACTCTGTATGACAGTCACTAGGTCTGTCCACATCTCTCCAAATGACCCAGTTTCATTCCTTTTTATGGCTGAGTAATATTCCATTGTATATATGTACCACATCTTCTTTATCCATTCCTCTGTTGATGAACATTTAGGTTGCTTCCATATCCTGGCTATTGTAAATAGTGCTGCAATGAACATTGGGGTGCATGTGTCTTTTTGAATTATGGTTTTCTCTGGGTACATGCCCAGTAGTGGGTTTGCTGGGTCATATGATAATTCTATTTTTAGCTTTTTAAGGAACCTCCATTCTGTTCTCTAAAGTGGCTGTATCAATTTACATTCCCACCAAAAGTGTAAGAGGGTTCCCTTTTCTCCACCCCCTCTCCAGTCTTTGTTGTTTGTAGATTTTTTCATAATGGCCATTCTGACAGGTATGAGGTGCTAAGATACCTCATTTAGTTTTGATTTGCATTTCTCTACTATTTAGTGATGTTGAGCATCTTTTCAAGTGTTTGTTGGCCATCTGTATGTCTTTGGAGAAATGTCTATTTAGGGCTTCTGCCCATTTTTTAGTTCGGTTGTTTGTTTTTTTGATATTGAGCTGCATAAGCTGTTTGTATATTTTGGAGATTAATCCTTTGTCAATTGCTTCATTTGCAAATAATTTCTCCCATTCTGAGGGTTGTCTTTTCATCTTGTTTATAGTTTCCTTTGCTGTGCAAAAGCTTTTAAGTTCCAATAGGTCCCATTTTTTTTGTTTGTTTTTATTTTCATTACTCTAGGGTTGGATCAAAAATGATCTTCTGCAATTTCTGTCAAAGAGTGTTGTGCCTATGTTTTCCTCTAAGAGTTTTATAGTGTCTGGTCTTACATTTACGTCTTTCATACATTTTTTTTTTTTTTTTTGCGGTACACGGGCCTCACTGTTGTGGCCTCTCCTGTTGCAGAGCACAGGCTCCAGATGCACAGGCTCAGTGGCCATGGCTCACGGGCCTAGCTGCTCCACGGCATGTGGGATCTTCCTGGACCGGGGCACGAACTCGTGTCCCCTGCATTGGCAGGTGGACTCTCAACCACTGCACCACCAGGGAAGCCCCTTTAATACATTTTGAGCTTACTTTTGTGTATGGTGTTAGGAAGTGTTCTAATTTCATTCTTTTACATGCAGCTGTCCAGTTTTCCTAGCACCACTTATTGAAGAGACTGTCTTTTATCCATTGTATATTCTTGCCTACTTGTCATAGGTTAGGTGACTGTAGGTGTGTGGGTTTATTTCAGGGCATCCTATCCTGTTCCATTGATCTATATTTTTGTTTTTGTGCAAGTACCATACTCTCTTGATTATTGTAGCTTTGTAGTATAGTCTGAAGTCAGGGAGCCTGATTCCTCTAGCTCTGTTTTTCTTTCTCAAGATTTCTTTGGCTATTTGGAGTCTTTTGTGTCTCCATATAAATTTTAAGATTTTCTTGTTCTAATTCTGTGAAGAATGCCCTTGGTAATTTGATAGGCATTGCATTGAATCTGTAGATTGCTTTGGGTAGTATAGTCATTTTCATGATATTGATTCTTTCAATACAAGAACATGTATATTTCTCCATCTGTTTGTGTCATGTTTTGAGTCCTCTCCCTTTTTTTCTTGATGGGTCTGGCTAAAGGCTTATCAATTTTGTTTATCTTCTCAAAGAACCAGCTTTTAGTTTCAATGATCTTCACTATCATTTTCTTCGTCTCTATGTCATTTATTTCTGCTCTTATTTTTATGATTTCTTTCCTTCTACCCACTTTGGGGTTTCTTTGTTCTTCTTTCTCTAATTGCTTTAGGTGTAAGATTAGGTTGTTTATTTGAGATTTTTCCTGTTTCTTGAGGTAAGATTTTACTGCTGTATACTTCTCTCTTAGAACTGTTTTTGCTGTATCCCATAGGTTTGGGATTACTGTGTTTCTGTTGTCATTTGTTTCTAGGTATTTTTTAATTTCCTCTTTGATTTCTTCAGTGATCTATTGGCTATTTAGTATCATATTGTTTAGCCTCCATGTGTTTCTGTTTTTTACAGTTTCTTTTTCCTGTAATTGATTTCTAATCTCATAGTGTTGTTGTTGGAAAAGATGATTTTAATGATTTCAATTTTTCTTAAATTTACCAAGGCTTGATTTCTGACCCAAGATGTGATCTATCCTAGGGAATGTTCCATGAGCACTTGAGAAGAAGGCATATTCTGCTGCTTTTTGATGGAATGTCCTATAAATATCAATTAAATCTATGTGCTCCAATCTGTCATTTAAGGCTTGTGTTTCCTTATTAATTTTCTGTTTGGATGATCTGTCCATTGGTGTAAGTGGAGTGCTAACGTCGCTTACTATTATTGTGTTACTGTCAATTTCCCCTTTTATGTCTTTAGCATTTGCCTTATGTATTGTGGTGCTCCTATGTTGGGTACAAAAATATTTACAATTGTTTTATCTTCTTGGATTGATTCCTTGATCATTATGTAGTGTCCTTCCTTATCTCTTGTAACAGTCTTTATTTTAAAGTCTATTTTGTCTGATGTGAGAATTGCTACTCCAGCTTTCTTTTGATTTCATTTGCATGGAATACCTTTTTCCATCCCCTCACTTTCAGTCTGTATGTGTCCCTAGGTCTGAAGTGGGTCTCTTGTAGACAGTGTATATAAGGGTTTTGTTTTTGTATCCATTCAGCCAGCCTGTGCCTTTTGGTTGGAGCATTTAATCTGTTTACATTTAAGGTAATTATATGTATGTTCCTATTGCCATTTTCTTAATTATTTTTCATTTGTTTTAGTTTTTTCTTCTCTCATGTTTCCCGCCTAGAGAAGTACCTTTAACATTTCCTGTAGAGCTGGTTTGGTGGTGCTGAATTCCCTTCTCTTAGCTTTTGCTGGTCTGTAAACCTTTTGATTTCTCCTTTGAATCTGAATGAGAGCCTTGCTGGGTAGAGTATTCTTGGCTTTAGGTTTTTCCCTTTCATCATTTTGAATATATCATGCCAGTGGTCCAGCATCCTGAACACAGCACTCCCACCCCAGAGGCCGAGGACCGACTCCTGGCCAGGGAGTTAATAGCCCACAAACCATGAGAAAAAAGAAAGGAAAGAAAGGGGGAAAAAAAGCAAAAGAAAGTAGACAAAAGCTAAGACAAATAGCAAAAACAAACAGCAACAAAAACAACACACATACAATAAAATAAGGAACAAAACAAATGGATACAACAAACTGAAGACAAAGAAAACAACAAAACCAAACTAGCAGAAACAAATAAACAGACAGAAAAGAAAAAAAAGAAAATACAAGAGAACAAACAAAGGAACTCAAAAGTGAGAACAATCAATAAGGACTAAACTACCAAAAACAAAAAATGCAAAATAAGGCAAAAGCAGAAAGCAAACTAAAAAAAAATTCAAAGAAAACATAAAACAAACACATAAAAATGATCAAAAAAATCAAAAAAAATAAAGAAAAATGAAGGAACAAAACAAGAAACAACAAAAAATAAAGTAAAAATAGAAAAAGATACATTAAAAAATAAAAATAATAAAAAATAATAATGAAAACAATACCAACACCTGAGCAAAATGAAACAAACAAAAAAAGAATAATAGTAATAAGAATATTTTCCTGGGGCCTCCTCTGTCAGTGTTCTTACTCCCTCAGTGAGCCATGGCCAACCCCTGCCTCCCTAGGAGGCCCTCCAATACATCCAGGTAGGTTTCTGGACCTGCTGTGGGCCCTGTGGGGTTGGCTCAGACTCTGACCTGGCCCAATTTTCACAGGTACTTGCCCCCAAAGTCCACTGCTGCTAAAGCTAGACCAGTTTCAGTTGTGGGAACACTTGTTGTCTATTCAGATATTCCACAGACAAAGGATCTACCAAGTAGATCATGGGGATTTAATCTGTGGCTTGTGCAGCTGCAAGGAGGGATTTCCATTCCTCTTCCTTAGTTGCACCACTCCTGGGGCTCAGCTTTGGTTTTGGCCCCACCTCTGCATGTGCACCACCCTCGGACATCTGTTTCCCTCCCAGGCAAGAGGGAGCAAAAGCAGTGGCTGATTCAGGCACGCTTGCTCACTTAGGCCAGGGAGGGTACGGTGGCCACAACTGGGATGTGTGCGAATTGACTGTGGCAGCGTAGACCAGCAGGCAGTTGCAACAGACTGGGGTGCACTGGTGGGAGTCCCTCCCAGTGCCTGCTGAGGCAGGGGCTGGCATGTGGGTGCCATGGCATCCCTGTCCTTTGTGTGACACTCAACAATGGCACCTTGTTTCCTAGGTATACCACGCTTCCTCTAGGGGCATTCCCGGCCTCGGAGCCCCTCACTCCTGTTCCCTCTGTTGTATATACACAGCCAACATCGGTCCTGTACTCATATCTGCTCTCTTAACCCCATGCTTTAGCACTCAACCCCCATCAGCTTTGCTGGATTCCTGTTTCAGGCAGGGGTGTCCAGGGCTGATTCCCAAGGAAGCTTTGGGATGGGTGGCACTCAGGACCCCAGAGCCTATGCGGGTGGAGGAGGCCTTGGCTTGAGGGGCAGGTAAGCCTGTTCAGATGGGTGCCCCTCCCAGTGCCGGTGGAGGCTGAAGAAGCCAGCACGTGGGGAAAGGGCTTGTAATGATGGCTCCAACACTTGCGTGCCACTCACCAATGATGCCTTGCTTCTATGGTGTCTGGGGCTTTTTCTGCAAACTTTCCCAGCTGTGGTGCTCCTTACTCTTGTCCCTTCAGGCTATCTTTTCACAGCCAACAGCTGTCCCCTCCCTGGGTCCACGCTCCAAGCCCCACTTTCCAGCACCCAGCCCCGCTCCGCAACAGGAGACACATGACTCAGGCTGGGGTGCACAGGGGTGCAGCACAGACCATGCACGCAGTTCTTTGTCCTGCCTTCCACAGACCATCTGCTGTATTCACCTTTGAGCCCCTGAACGTCCCTTTCTGTCCTAGCTATTTTCCCCACCATGAGGGGGTTTTCTGAGTGCAGGGACCTCTCTTCACCTTCAGCTTCCCACCAGGGTTGCTGGTCCCTTTTTTGATTCCTCTTTTCTTTCTTTCGTCCTACCCAGTTGCGAGGGTTTTTTTCTTGTCCTTTTGGGTGTCCGAAGTCTTCCACTAATGTACAGCAGGTGCTCTGTGAGAACTGTTCCACTTGTAGATGTATTCTTGATGTACTTGTGAGGAGAGACGATTTCCCCATCCTCCTATTCTACCATCTTGACTTCTCTTTCATTAATTTTTTAATGGTAACCTCCAAAGTATGGTTCCCAGTTACACTGTTTAAGAGGGCATCTACAGTATAGACAAAGGTAAAGCAAGTGTTCATAGAATGGAGGGATTATTTTGTACTGGAATTTCAGGTGTGACATCATAGAATACTTGAAGAGACATTGAAAGATGGGTAGTATCGAAAAATATATTAGTTCAGGAAAAACTGCAGGAGAAAAGGGATAAAGACAGGAAGGCATGAGCATATTTCTGAGGGGTACAGTGGGGCTGGGTCACACTTGGATGAAGATTCATACCAGGATCATAGACTATTATTGTAGATTAGCTAAAATAAATTCTATGACCTCAGAGCAGCCATTCTGGTTGAGGGCTCTCAGCTGTGCTCTGGGCACAGTTGCTTTCAAACGTTTTGCAGGCAGCAACCCACAGTAAGTTTCTATTGAAACTACATATATAGAAGAATTAAGGAGCATCATCAGGAAGAGAAGGGACCAGCAGGAGAGGAGCAAGAACAGCATAATGACAAGAGTCTGGAGGAATCCTTTAATTCTGATGTGAATAATGAGAGAAAACCAGACAAAATCAATCTGGGCTTTGATGCCTCATCTAATGTTTAACAGTGTCTACAATTCCTTTAGAGTTTTCAAACCAAGCATACTACTTTTTTCTGAATATTAGAAAGAAACAACTCATGCCCATCATATTACTTAGGCATATATGCATATTTGTGTTTTTGCAGAAAGAAATTGAGGTTGAAGAGAAAAATAGATTTTACATAGCAACTCAGTACACACATGATGTATTATGTGTACTAGAGTCTAAGTGCTCTGATATTTTCTATTCAATTCGATTTCATTAAAAAAATGCTGGCTGGTACCCACTAAACTGATTTCAGTACCCAGTAAGGGATGTGCCTCTCAGCTTGAAAAGTACCATCTAGGGAAGTGGTTCTCAATGGGAGGTGCTTTTTCCCCCAGGGAACACTTGGCAATGTTTACAAATATTTTTTGTTCTTGCAATTGCAAGGGTTGGTGATGAGGTGGGGGTAGCTACTGGCATCTAGTGTGTAGAGGCCATGGATGATGTTAAACCTCCTAAAATGCACAGGACAGTCTCTGCCCCTCCTCTCTCAACAAAAAATTATCTGGCTCCAATTGTCAATAGTCACAGGTTGAGAAACTCTGCTATAGAGAACCCATTACTGGTATGTGAGAATTTGCTCTAGAGGTTTTTATTTTCCCTGAGCAACTAAGACTCCGATGGTTCCTGTATTGCCATCCTGCAACTTCTAATGAGTACAGCTGGATGAGAATTCACTCTCCTCTTTTCTATTGCTAGGTGCCCTTAGGTCCCTTCTGTAGCACAATTATGCAGAGACAAGAGGATTCACTCTTAAGATAGTTAAGATGTCGCTAACCAAATTCTAAACTTCATGAACTGACTGTAGAATGGTTAGGTAGGTGCAGTTTATAGTCTTTCATTCCACATTGGTGTTCTATTTAGATTGTTTTGCACATGCCACTGTGCCTTTTCTGAGGCCATAACATTAAATATATTGACTCTGCTATAAATTTGTTGGATGCTGTAGAAACGTGAAGTTAACACTGGAGGGTAGAACATGGGAGAAGTATTATAAAGAAAGGGCATGGTTTCTTACAGGAATTTGGAAAGTCAAAAAAATACAGTCAAAGAAAGGAATTTGTTCACAGTGCAGCGTATGATGAAGTGCCAAAAGCCAGTGAGGACACAACTCCTGCCTACAGCCACATGAGTGAAGTTTAAAGTGGATCTTCTGAGGCCTGTCAGCAGCCTGGTGAGTGAACCTAGACGTACATCGTCCCCCAGAGAAGCTTTGAGATGGCTGCAGACTCAACCAAACCTTGACTGCAGCCTTGTGAGAGCCCCACAGAAAGTGTTCTTAGCCCATAGAAACTGGGAAATAGATGTTTGTTCTTTAAAGCCAATATGTTTTGAGTTTAATATTTGCAAATTATATCTTTATATATCCATTTCCTTTTGTTTTTTAAGTTTTGAAGCTTTTTTTATTTTATATATATATGTATTTTGGCTTCTCATTGTGGTGGCTTCTCTTGTTGTGGAGGACAAGCTCTAGGCATGTGGGCTTCAGTAGTTGCGGCACGTGGGCTTCAGTAGTTGCAGCACACAGCTCAGTAGCTGTCATGCATGGACTTAGTTGCTCTGCGGCATGTGGAATCTTCCCAGACCAGGGCTCGAACCCATGTCCCCTGCATTGGCAGGCAGATTCTTAACCACTGTGCCACCAGGGAAGTCCCTACATCCATTTACTTTCAACCTATGCCTTTTAATTGAAAGTATATCTCTTTTAGACAACAAATAGTTGGGTCTTATTTTCTTTTTATCCATTTTGACAATTTCTACCTTTTACTAGGTGTATTTAGTTCAGTAATTTTTAATGTAATTATTGACATGTATTTGATTCTACCAACTGCTTTTGTTTTCAACTTGTATCCTCTGCCTTTCATTTCTTTTTCCCTCCTTTCTTGCCTTCTATTTGAATTTTAGAGAATTACATTTAGAGAATTACATTAAATTTCTTGATGAATGTTTAGCTATAATTCTTTGCATTTTATTTCTTTGTGATTTTATTAATCCTTAAATTCTGTAGTCCATTTATAGTTAATAATATCATTTCTGCTATAGGTGTTATATGTACTATATCTAAATACATTCTAATGACTGCAAGACAATGTTATTTTTTCATTAAACAGTTATGTGATTTAAAAAGCAATTAAGAACAAAAGAGCAAAAACAAAGTCATTTTTGCATTTACCCTGGTATTTGCCATTCCAGTGCTTTTTATTCTTTTCTAATGGTCTGAGATTCCATCTGGTATTATTTTCCTTCAACCTGAAGAACTTCTTTTAGCATGTCTTGTCATGCATATACAATAGTGATGAAATTATCTTAGCTTTCTTTTTCTGAAAATGTCTGTATTTCCACTTCATTTTTGAGGAATATCTTTGTTGGATATACAGTAATGGGTTAACAGTTTTCTTTATTTCAGCATTATTTTTTTCTCTCCATTCTTTTCTAGCCTCATTCCTTTCTGATGAAGCCAGATGTTAATTGAACTATTGTTCCCCACTACCACCATCACCACCAATATTGTTTTACTCTTGCTGCTTTCAAGATTGGCTCTTCATCTTTGGATTTCAATAGTTTACCTGGGATGTTCCTTGGTATGAGCATCTTTTTGATTATTTTGCATGATGTTTGTTGAATATCTTGAATCTTCAAATTTCTGACTTTCATCAAATTTGGGAAATTTCAAGCTATTATTTCTTCAAAAATGTTTTCTACCCCATTCTGTTTCTCCTCATCTTCTGGTATTGCATTTTCAAACACGTCCAATCACTTGATATCACCTAATGCTTCCCTGACTCTTGGCCTATTATTTTTCAATCTTTTAGTTCTCTGTACTTCACATTAGATAATTTTAATCAATCTTCAAGTTCACTTGCTCATTCCTCTGTCATTTCCGTTTGGCTGTTAAGTCTATTCTGAACTTTTAATTTCAGAAAGTATATTTTTTCAGTTCTAAGATTTCCATTTACTTCTCTTTTATTGTATCACTTTCCTTGCAGAAACTTTTATTTATTCAAACCATATTTTTTTTACTTCATTGAGGATGGTTATTATAGCCATTTTAAAATTGTTGTATATTAATTCCAACAACCGATTCATCTTGGAGTTAGATCCAATTCATTTTTTTTCTCTTTCTGATATGCTCCATTTTCTTGGTTCTTCATATGCATCATAATTTTCTAAAATATCCTGGATATTTTGGATGTGAAATTGTGGAGATTTTGGATTCCCTTATTTTTCCCCATTGAGGGTTTGTTGTCTCCTTTGTTTTAACAGGTGACTTTTTTTGTAGGTGGGGCTGGGCTGAACTTCAAATTTCAAACTCAGTTCAGATTGGATTTAGATGTGTCTATGTTCAGGAATTACCCGTGAGTAGTCAGCTTGCAATCTCTGGTCTACAGTTATATGGTTTAGCTGACATGTTTTCAGTCTGTTCCATACATGCCCAATTCAGATTTCAGTCAGAAATGTGGATGGACAGAGCTTGGGGATCCACTCTTCGGTTCTTTCCCATGCAGTTGTCCTGCATTCCCAGTTTCCTGCTTTTAATGTTCTTATTTCACAGGCCAGAAACAGGTTGTGTTTTGTTGTAGTTGTTGTTTCTCTACATGAATCCCAGCCAGGTGTGGACTGCAATTAGCCTCAGGCTAAAAACTGCAGAGATAGGAATTTTTCTCCCTCCCCCCAAGTGAACTTGCCCTGCCAACCCAGTGGACACTTCTTTTCACTCTCCAGTAAGTTCAGGTATTTGCTTTTTGTTTTATGCCCAGGTTTTACAGTTATTTTATGCAGTGGGCTGGGGGTGGAGAGTTGTCAGGGAGGGTCTTAATCTATCATACCTGGAAGTGGAACTCTATGTAGTTTTAATTTTTTTAATGAAAAATTTCAAACAAAAACAGAAAACAGTACAGTGGATCTCCATATACCTATCACCAGACTTGGTCACTATCAAGATTTCCCTCACTTGTTTCATCTATCTCTTTTTTGCTTTTTCTCATCTTTCTTAGGTATATTTTTTTACATCTTTATTGGAGTATACATGCTTTACAATGGTGTGTTAGCTGCTGCTCTATAACAAAGTGAATCAGTTATACATATACATGTGTTCCCATATCACTTCCCTCTTGCATCTCCCTCCTTCCCACCCTCCCCATCCCACCCCTCTAGGTGGTCACAAAGCACCGAGATGATCTGCTTGTGCTATGCGGCTGCTTCCCACTAGCTATCTACTTTACGTTTGGTAGTGTATACATGTCCATGCAACTCTCACCCCGTCACAGCTCACCCCTCCCCATACCGATATCCCCATGCCCATTCTCTAGTAGGTCTGTGTCTTTATTCCTGTCTTACCCCTAGGTTCTTCATGACATTTTATTTTCTTAGGTTCCATATATATGTGTTACCATACAGTATTTGCCTTTCTCTTTATGACTTAACTTCACTCTGTATGACAGACACTAAGTCCATCAACCTCACTACAAATAACTCAATTTCATTTCTTTTTATGGCTGAGTAATATTCCATTGTATATATCTGCCACACCTTTATCCATTCATCCAATGATGGACACTTAGGTTGTTTCCATCTCCGGGTTATTGTAAATAGAGCTGCAATGAACATTTTGGTACATGACTCTTTTTGAATTATGTTTTTCTCAGGGTATATGCCCAGTAGTGGGATTGCTGGGTCACACAGTAGTTCTATTTGTAGTACTTAAGGAACCTCCATACTGTTCTCCATAGTGGCTGAACCAATTCACATTCCTACCAGCAGTGCAAGAGATTTCCCTTTTCTCCACACCCTCTCCAGCATTTATTGTTTCTAGATTTTTTGATTATGGCCATTCTGACCGGTGTGAGATGATATCTCATTGTAGTTTTGATTTGCATTTCTCTAATGATTAATGATGTTGAGCATTCTTTCATGTGTTTGTTGGTAATCTGTATATATTCTTTGGAGAAATGTCTACTTAGGTCTTCTGCCCATTTTTGGATAGGGTTGTTTGTTTTTTTGTTATTGAGCTGCATGAGCTGCTTATAAATTTTGGTGATTAATCCTTTGTGAATTGCTTCATTTGCAAATATTTTCTCCCATTCTGAGGGTTGTCTTTTGCTGTGCAAAAGATTTGAAGTTTTAATAGGTCACATTTGTTTATTTTTGTTTTTATTTCCATTTCTCTAGCAGGTTGGTCAAAAAGGATCTTGCTGTGATTTATGTCATGGAGTGTTCTGCCTATGCTTTCCTCTAAGAGTTTGATAGTTTCTGGCCTTACATTTAGGTCATTAAACAATTTTGAGCTTATTTTTGTGTATGGTGTTAGGAAGTGTTCTAATTTCATACTTTTACATGTACCTGTCCAGTTTTCCCAGCACCACTTATTGAAGAGGCTGTCCTTTCTCCACTGTACATTCCTGCCTCCTTTATCAAAGATAAGGTGACCCTATGTGAACGGGTTTATCTCTGAGCATTCTATCCTGTTCTATTCATCTATATTTCTGTTTTTGTGCCAGCACCATACTGTCCTGATTACTGTAGCTTTGTAGTATAGTCTGAAGTCAGGGAGCCTGATTCCTCCAGCTCCCTTTTTCATTCTCAAGATTGCTTTGGCTATTCGGAGTCTTTTGTGTTTCCATACAAATTGTGAAAATTTTTGTTCTAGCTCTGTGAAAAATGCCAGTGGTAGTTTGTTAGGGATTGCATTGAATCTATAGATTGCTTTGGGTAGTAGAGTCATTTTCACAATGTTGATTCTTCCAATCCAAGAACATGGTATATCTCTCCATCTGTTTGTATCATCTTTAATTTCTTTCATCAGTGTCTTATAATTTTCTGCATACAGGTCTTTTGTCTCCTTAGGTAGGTTTGTTCCTAGTTATTTTATTCTTTTTGTTGCAATGGAAAATGGGAGTGTTTTCTTGATTTCACTTTCAGATTTTTCATCATTAGTGTATTGGAATGTCAGAGATTTCTGAGCATTAATTTTGTATCCTGCTACTTTACCAAATTCATTGAGTAGCTCTAGTAGTTTTCTGGTAGCATGTTTAGGATTCTCTATGTATAGTATCATGTCATCTGCAAAAGTGACAGCTTTACTTCTTCTTTTCTGATTTCGATTCCTCTTATTTCCTGTTCTTCTCTGTATTGC
>NW_020174573.1:358010-393880 GCF_003031525.2 Neophocaena asiaeorientalis asiaeorientalis | reverse complement strand
TTTGATTTCTTCAGTGATCACTTCATTATTAAATAGTGTATTGTTTAGCCTCCATGTGTTTCTGTTTTTTACATATGTTTTCCTGTAATTGATACCTAGTCTCATAGCGTGGTGGTCGGAAAAGATACTTGATACAATTTCAATTTTCTTAAATTTACCAAGGCTTGATTTGTGACCCAAGATATGATCTATCCTGGAGAATGTTCCATGAGCACTTGAGAAAAATGTGTATTCTGTTGTTTTTGGATGGAGTGTCCTATAAATATCAATTAAGTCCATCTCCTTTAATGTATCATTTAAAGCTTGTGTTTCCTTATTTATTTTTATTTTGGATTGTCTGTCCATTTTTGAAAGTGGGGTGTTAAAATCCCCTACTATGAATGTGTTACTGTCGATTTCCCCTTTTCTGGCTGTTAGTATTTGCCTTATGTATTGAGGTGCTCCTATGTTGGGTGCATAAATATTTACAATTGTTATATTTTCTTCTTGGATGGATCCCTTGATCATTATGTAGTGTCCTTCTTTCTCTCTTCTAATAGTCTTTATTTTAAAGTCTATTTTGTCTGATATGAGAATTGCTACTCCAGCTTTCTTTTGGTTTCCATTTGCATGGAATATCTTTTTCCATCCCCTCATTTTCAGTCTGTATGTGTCTCTAGGTCTGAAGTGGGTCTCTTGTAGACAGCATATATATGGGTCTTGTTTTTGTATCCATTCAGCCAGGCTGTGTCTTTTGGTGGGAGCATTTAATCCATTTACATTTAAGGTAATTATCGATATGTATGTTCCTATTCCCATTTTCTTAATTGTTTTGGGTTTGTTATTGTAGGTCTTTCCTTCTCTTGTGTTTCTTGCCTAGAGAAGTTCCTTTAGCATTTGTTGTAAAGCTGGTTTGGTGGTGCTGAACTCTCACAGCTTTTGCTTGTCTCTAAACGTTTTAATTTCTCCATCAAATCTGAATGAGATACTTGCTGAGTAGAGTAATCTTGGTTGTAGGTTTTTCTCCTTCATCACTTTAAATATGTCCTGCCAGTTCCTTCTGGATTGCAGAGTTTCTCCTGAAAGATTAGCTGTTAACCTTATGGGTATTCCCTTGTGTGTTATTCGTTGTTTTTCCCTTGCTGCTTTTAATATGTTTTCTTTGTATTTAATTTTTGACAGTTTGATTAATATGTGTTTTGGCATGATTCTCCTTGGATTTATCCTGTATGGGACTCTCTGTGCTTCCTGGACTTGATTAACTCTTTCCTTTCCCATATTAGGGAAGTTTTCAACTTTAATCTCTTCAAAGATTTTCTCAGTCCCTTTCCTTTTCTCTTCTTCTTCTGGAACCCTTATAATTCGAATATTGGTGTATTTAATGTTGTCCCAGTATTCTCTGAGACTGTCCTCTGTTTTATTCATTCTTTTTTCTTTATTCTGCTCTGCAGTAGTTTTTTCCACTATTTTATCTTCCAGGTCACTTATCCGTTCTTCTGCCTTGATTATTGTACTACTGAACCCTTCTACAGTATTTTTAATTTCATTCATTGTGTGGTTCATAGTTGTTTCTTTCACCTTTAGTTCTTCTAGTTCCTTGTTAATGTTTCTTGCATTTTCTCTATTCTATTTCCAAGATTTTGGTTCATCTTTACTATCATTTTTCTGAATTCTTTTTCAGGTAGACTGCCTATTTCCTCTTCATTTGTTACGTTTGTTGGGTTTTTATCTTGCTCCTTCATCTGTTGTGTGTTTTTCTATCTTCTCATTTCGCTTATCTTACTGTGCTTGGAGTCTCCTCTTTGGAGGCTGCAGGTTCGTAGTTCCCATTGTTTTTGTTGTCTGTCCCCAGTGGCTAATGTTGTTTCAGTGGGTTGTGTAGGCAGCCTGCTGGAGGGGACTATTGCCTGTGTTCTGGTGGATAAGGCTGGATCTTGTCTACTGGTGGGCAGGTCCCCGTTTAGTGGTGTGTTTTAGGGTGTCTGTGGACTTATTATGATTTTAGGCAGCCTCTCTGCTAACGGATTGGTTTGTGTTCCTGTCTTGCCTGTTGTTTGTCATAGGGTGTCCAGCACTGTAGCTTGCTGGTCGTTGAGTGAACCTGGGTGTTGGTGTTGAGATAGCGATCTCTGGGAGATTTTCGCCAGTTGATATTACGTGGAGCTGAGAGGTCTCTTGTGGACCAGTGTCCTGAAGTTGGCTCTTCCACCTCAGAGGCACAGCACTGACTCCTGGCTGGAGCACCAAGAGCCTTTCATCCACATGGCTCAGAATAAAAGGGAAAAAAAGTAGAAAGAAGGGAAGAAAGAGGAGAAAATAAAATAAAGATTAAATAAAATAAAGGTATTAAAATAATTGTTAAGAAAAAATTTTTTGAAAAAGTTAAAAAAAAGAACAACAAAAAAAACCGGGTGGATAGAACCCTAGGACAAATGGTGAAAGTAAAGCTATACAGAGAAAGTCTCACACAGAAGCATACACATACACACTCACAAAAAGAGGAAAAGAGGAAAAAATAATAAATATTGCTCTCAAAGTCCACCTCCTCAGTTTGGGATAATTCGTTGTCTATTCATGTATTCCATAGATGCAGGGTACATCACGTTGACTGTGGAGATTTAATCCGCTGCTCCTGAGGCTGCTGGGAGAGATTTCCCTTTCTCTTCTTTGTTCGCACAGCTCCCGGGGCTCAGCTTTGGATTTGTCCCGGCCTCTGTGTTTTGGTCGCCGGAGGGTGTCTGTTCTTCACTCAGACAGGACCGGGTTAAAGGAGCAGCTGACTCGGGGACTCTGACTCAGGCTGGGGGGATGGATGGGTGAGGATGCGGGGGCGAGCCTACGGCAGCAGAGGCCAGCCAGACGTTGCACCAGCCTGAGGCATGCCGTGTGTTCTCCCCATGAAGTTGTCCCTGGATCCTGGGACCCTGGCAGTGGCTGGCTGCACAGGCTCCCTAGTCGGCACCGATCCTCTGTGCGGGATTCTCTCCGCTTTGCCCTCCACTCCCCTGTTGTGCTGTTCTCCACAGCTCCGAAGCATCCCCCCTCCGCCACCTGCAGTCTCCGCCTGCGAAGGGGCTTCCTAGTGTGTGGAAACCTTTCCTCTTTCACAGCTCCCTTCCACTGGTGCAGGTCCCGTCCCTATTCTTTTGTCTCTGTTTTCTTTTGCCCTACCCAGGTACGTGGGGAGTTTCTTGCCTTTTGGGAGGTCTGAGGTCTTCTGCCAGCATTCAGTAGTTGTTCTGTAGGAGTTGTTCCACGTGTAGATGTATCTCTGATGTATCTGTGGGGAGGAAGGTGATCTCCGCGTCTTACTCTTCCACCATCTTCCCCCTCTTCTCTTAGGTATTTAAGGCAAATCCTAGGTGGCATTGTTTTGCCTCTGTCTACTTCTGTATGCATCTGTAAAAATTGTAGATAATCTCTTACATAACCACAATGCCATTATCATGCCTAATAAATTAACAATATTTTTTGGTATTATCTAATATCTAGTCCATAAACAAATGTTCCTGATTGTTTAAAAATGCATATTCAGTTTAGGATTCAAATAAGATCCACATACTGCATTTAATTGATATGCCTGTTTGGTCTCTGTGAATCTGAAGCAGTATCTTCTTTCCACCTTCATTTCCCTACCATTGGGTTGTTGGAGAAACCACGTCGGTTGTTCATATGGAATATTCCACATTCTAGATTTGTCTGTCTCCTTCCTTGAGGTGTCATTTTACTTGTTCCTCTGTCCTTTATGTTTCTGTAAATGAGAGTTAATTCTAGAGAAATCAACTTCTTGCAAGAGTAGTTCACAGATGGTGCTGTGTGCCTGACACCACAATGTCTGGATCTGGACAGCTTAACAATTTTTATATTTTGCTCTAAACCAAAAGTCACAAATTAATGACAACACATGGCCAAATCTTGTACATTGACATATTTGAATTCAATTGTTAATTGCTATTTCTTGTTTTGCTTGCATTGTTGTTTTTCCTAAAGTAATTCAAAGGAAAACAAACAAAAAAAGCTGTAGCTGTATGTCATCAAAAGTGGGAAAATGGAAGACCATGATTGCTTCCTAGTTCAAGATAATTCTTATACCAGAGAGCTTCATTCATTTATATTCTCTGCCAGGCCCCTGTAAACATATGAGTCTGTGACTGCTGTTATACATATTCTCCAACCCATCACAGCAGGTACACCAAAACTCTGATCACGTGTTGAACCTACTCTCAGTAGTCAACTCACATTTACCCAAACCACATACAATTATTTTTAGTGTACTGAAAGCTCTGTGTCACTGTATAGCTGAACTCCAGTTTGAAGCTTACATTGTCTGTACTTTTTAAGAAATGGGAAAATTAGGAAAATTAAAAGAAAATATAACCCTCCTACAACCCTGAAAAATAAAATTATACACGACCAAAAAAAAAATCTTTCATAATCCCCAAAGTTTTGAAACTGATTAAACTCCTTTTAGAATTTTACCACATATTTTTCACAAAATTCAGAGGGTTTAATGTAGTTCATAAGCTAAAGCACTGATGTCTCTCATATGCAATATCTTAACTTTGACTCTTTAAAAAGAAACCATAAATTAAAGGCCATAAAGACATTATATGAAATGAGTTCTTACAAACTCAGATTTATTGAAGAAGACACTTATTTTAAGCTCACAGGGATATAAATAAATATGAAACTTTAGTACCAAGACATGCAAACCAGAATGTTGAAAAACATAAGATACAGGTTAAGCAGCATGTTTCCCGTTCCTTCAGGGACAATATATTTATGTAGTGTCTAAATTGAGACAAAGGAAGTTAGAAAAAGTAGGGAATTACCAAAAGAGTGTGTTATAAGTATTCTCCTTGAGATGGTTTTTGAAAGTCTTTAAAAACTGGGTGTGTAAGTTAAAGCTGCTTTTAGCACTTCCTCAGCAGCTCACCTTAGATTTTGCTAAACTTGGCAGCATGATAGGGGTCATATTTTCACACGGATGCACTCTTCCTGAACAGAATGTATTTGACAGAAACAAGTGTTTCTTTCATGCCAGGCATTTGTGTGTCTGCTTTCCATAACAAACAGCAAGACAAAGCTCACTATTCTGGACTCTCTCCCAATATTTCTATGGGAGAGAGATATGAAATTTAGCTATGAAAACAAGATTTTTATGGCATGGTTTGGAGGTGTGCCCCTTAAAAGTTAACTCTTTAAGAGAACACAAAATTTTCCCTCAGTGAACGTTTTATCTTTTATGGTTTGAATTTTGTTTTCATTTCTTTAGATATCCCAAAGTCTATCCTCACATCACCTGAGTTGATAATGGAGATGTTCTCATAACTTAGCCTTTTTTTTCCCTCTCACAGAATTTAGCATTTTATTATAGTTCTTATTTGCATTATTTTCTGTTTCAGATACTAAGTCTGATCTCCATAATCAGATTGGGGCAAGCATTTATTTTGTTTCTAGGATTTTTGACAGAGTCTGCAAGAGTACAAAGCTACCAGAGTTTTGTCTGAAATGCACTGTTTTTCAAGATTTCAGCTGTTTTCGTACTCTGTCCTTTCATAATGATTAGAGTCTGTCCCCATAAAGGACAAATTATTATGGTGGGTTAGGATCTTAAGTAAAAAAAAAATCTTGCCAGTCTATATCTAAAATATATGTTCAAATATACCACAAGCCTAACTCCAGCAGTTCCAAAGCCAGCATGCCATGCTGCCAGTATTCTGCCTTCTGCAGAAGTCAAAGCATCCAGTGAAAACTTTGACCCAAAGAATGACCATTCAGTTCTTCGTCCTAAAGCAGACTGGCAAGAAGACCTATTTTTAAATGGTTACATTCCTCCTAGGAAGAGAGAGAAATATGATTTTTTATTTGTAAAAGAAAATGGATGAATTAAAATTGATATTTTAGCTGAATATAATTATGTCATCATAAACATCATCATTATCTTTGTGAGCCTACGTGACTGAATTGGAAGTTATTATATTTCACATAACACCTTAATTTTTACTGTCATGCTTTCCTTTTTAAAATTTGCTTTCTTTAGCTTCTGATGTGTTCAAAGATGCTATTATCATCTTTTTCAGTTCATAGGCCCACATTATTCACTGTTCAAATACAATATAAAACTAGAACAACTCTTTTGTGCTGAAATCAATTTTGCCATTTTTCTGGGAGAAAAAAAATATCAACTTTCTTATAGACAGAAAACTGATATACAGAGATGTTAATTGATTCCATACTTCATAGGAGTGCTACTTGTACATGAAATGAGATATTAGAAAACATTAATATACGTATCATTCTGTGTGACTTCACATCACTAAACTTATGAAAGTCTATTTAGAATAGTGGTGAACTAGTTACAAATCAGATGCAAAAGCATCATAAGAAACAATTTTATATCATTTCAATATGAGTTGAAATTTATTTTTAGTCTTTCTCTTAGTGTTCAATATAGTCGTTATAAAGCAAGGATTACACTTCATGAACTGGGCCTTGTTAGCATTCGCAAATGTGTGTGATTGTGTGTGTAGCTTTCAAGTTTTAGTTTGAATACAAAACTGAAATTTGCTGCCCATGTGTAAAATCCCTGAACTTTCTAGGCTATTCCAGCCTGAGGAGAAAAGTTATATCATCAGAAGAGCAACAAAACTAAATTTTTCTGACACTTCTCCTATAACTATTGCAAGAGATCAGGAAGAAGAAGAAGGGGTGGTGTATCTTAAATAGCAATGCCCTTCCTCTCTATTTTTGTCTAGCTAACTCCTGACCCCCATTTTGAGTTAGATGGCTTGCTTCTGTACATCCATAAAACCTTATGCCTAACTTTATCCGCTTTTCACAGTGTTGATTATAGAATTGTAATAATTGATTCACATATTTGACACCCTATGCCCTTTCCATCATCTCATTCATCTTCTTTCTCTCCTCTTTTTCTCACTCCCAAATGACCACACGTACACAAGACTATGAGCTCCTCTCTGGTAGGGACTATGCTTTGTTGGGCTTTGCATTTCTAGCACTTAGAATAATGTCTGGCACATATAATGACCAAGCAATATTTATTGAATGAATGTGTATGAATAAATGAATGCTTAGGAACTAGTCATATCAACTATCACCATTTTCTTTGTTTCCTCCAGCTTGCTAGCATAATGTATCCTGTTGCTGCTAATGCCCACTATATTAGTGATGCTCATAACAAAATACTACAGACCGGGTGGCTTAAACAACAGAAATTTATTTTTTCATAGTTCTGGAGGCTACAAGTCTGAGATCAATGTGTCATCAGGATTGGCTCCTTCTGAGGGCTGTGGAGGAAGGTTTTGTTCCAGGCTTCTCTCCTTGGCTTATAAATGGCCATCTTCTTCCTGTGTCTTCACATGTTTTCCCTTTGAATATGTCTGTGTCCAAATTTCGTCTTATTATAAGGTATAAGGATAACACTCATATTGGATTAGGGTCCACCCTAATGACATCATTTTAACTTAGTTACTTCTTTAAAGACCCTTTCTCAAAATACAGTCACATTCTGAGTTTAATTTTGGGGAGTGCACATTTCAACTCATAACACCAAGGGTGCTGCTATTAGTAATAACCATGTCATTAAGCATGTATTTTCTGAGCACATATTTTGCGTCAGAAAATGTGCTAAGTGCTTTGTATGCACATCTGTGACACGTAAGGTTACCCCCATGTCTACCACAGACACCCATACCCACTGAAGCCCACCAATATTTTGTACATTCTGTGGTTTAGTAGTTAACCCCTCTAGAGAAAGTACCCTTTACGTCCATTGGTGTGATACCCTCCTAAGGAAGGTACAGAGAAGCACTGCTCAGTACTATTAAAGACATAAAGAAGTAGCTCTTTTCCTTTTTTTTCTTCCATTACACTCTCCATGTATGATACCTCAGCCATGAGTCCACAGAAGGTAAACCAGGGGACCATGCTGAATGAGAACCTTGGGGCTATACTCAGAATTGTACCTCCCCATCCATTCCCACGTACTGTCTTTATGTGTTTTGATTCCCTCTTCTTTTAGTTTGAATTTTCCCCAGTACTTACATGTAATAGATCCATGGCCAAACCACTTCCCTTATATCTCCAGATATGTCTGATTCCTAGAAAATACATAGCCTAAGTTCTCAATTGGAGATCCCAGCTAAATCTAGCTGCAAATTGAGTCTTCACTATGTTTTCTAAAAAAAATTGACCTATGCAATTGTTTTTCCATTTTAAATATACTGTGAGAGGTGGTGAAGTGGTAACTTTCTTAAACCTGTAAGCATCAGTTTTTTGTTATGAGGATTGAGGAAGTTTGGGCAGAACTGGAAATTGAGGGAACTTGAGTGTTTTGGGGAAGAAAGAGACTGTAATGTAAAGAGAAGTAACCCTGTGAGTTCATGTAGTCCATCTTTTTGGAGCTAGATTATACAAATGCCTATATTATAGGCACTTAAGAGCATAATTAACTTCTGCATTTTTCCTTCTCATGAGAAAAAGTTTATACTCGGGTAGTGGCAAAAGAAAGGAGTTGATGCATGAGTGAAAAAAAAAATCAATTCTCTTCTTTAAGTGGTGTTGAGAATAGCTACAACTGTAGTGGCTCCAAAGCTGAGCAAGTCCTGGTAGGTGAATATGTTCTACTGCAGCCTTTCTGTGGATTGATAACAACAGCCTGCATTCAGGGCCAAGGAATGGTTGACTTAGTCCCTCACCATGTGAGTAGACAGAGCTGCCCAGAGACTTTATTCACCTAGCTAAATCCTTCCCTCTAAAGATGATTTTTGAAATCCAATTACTCTTGTGTTTTTTAAAAAAAATGAATCCTAAATATACCCTGTAAGCTTTATTTATTTTAAAAACTTGAAATCAATAGAGAAAAAGGGAGTTCAAAGTTGTTTTCCATTCTACAAGGGCTTCACCACACGATTCAATTAGCACCTTTGCATTTATCACAGTTTTAAATTTAATTGACAACATGTTTCATAGTCCTTTAGTATTGTGATTACATTGCAGTACATTAATAATATCAAAAATTTTCAAGCTAGATTACCAAAATTGTGGTTACCTTTGCCAGGATTTGACAGAGATTGTTTCCCCATACTTCAATCCTTTCATCCTCTGTTTAGTTTACCAGAGCCCCTTATAATTGCTGTTCTTGTACTGTCAGGTAAAATTTCACATCTCTTTGCAGAATTAAACTTATTGAGTTGGTGTTTCATATGCCAGATCTATAAATTTTTGTTCTTATCCTTGGGGATTGCTTATTCACATTAGTGGGAGCTGAGTAAACATACCAAGCAAACAGGAGCCATCCCTTCACTTGAGAACCAGGTAACAAGGGTACAATTATCAGTGCTAGTAATATTGCATCTCCAGTAGAATTTAAAGGATCACTTTTAATTACAGGTAGAGAACTAAACATAGCTGAACTATTTATAAAGTTACAAATCCCTTCACAAAAATTTTGGAAACTGACTTTTACAAGTTAGCATTATCATAAAAATGTATTTTTAAATGTATGCAGTTAAAATTTTTACCAACAATCACTGTGGAGAGGAAAAAGGCCCTTAGTATGAATTCCTTAGGAGAAGGCAACACAGCACTTTTTCACCTGGAATTTTAATTTGCAGTTCTAATATCCCTGTCCAAAGAAATGCAATTTAGTATAACTTGCACCAATATGTAACATGCCACTTAGGTGTCCCAAACAAGGTCAATCTCCATCTCAGTGACCCTTAAGTAGGGCTTAAGGACTGACAGGATTTCTTTCCATTTCTAGGCTTTACACTGTTGGCACTTCTCATAGATTGAAAATGCTTCATTAGATCTTAAATTTTCCTAACAATATTATATGATATCTTTAGGTAAGTCTTCATGTTTCCCAAACAACAACAAAAAAGGGACTATTATTAAAGAGAAAATATTATTAAATTTCTATTTGGGATTGATTCCTTTTTTAATATAATATCTACTTCACAGTATTATTTTTACCCCTAAATAATAAGCCAAACCAAATATATGGCAGGTATAGAGCATGATTTGGATATTTCACTGGTCAGTTCTTTTCCACACCATTATTGGGAACATCATCCTACTGGCTATAGAAGCAAATGACTAAAACTCAAGAAGGCTTATATTATACTCTCATGTATACTCAAAGGGTTTGATGGGAGGAAAAGTGACATGTAAAACCCTATGTAAATAAAATAATCCTATACTATTCTATGTAGATAGTTCTTTGAGACAAACAACTTATGTTAAAAAGCTTTGTACAGAGATCTATTTTTCCAAGTGTTTTCTGCTTGAATGGCTTTTAATGCTCCCACAAGGAAAGAATAGATGGCCCTTCCTTGTAAGTGTTTTATTGCTTCTGCTGTACTGAGAGTCTGCATTGAGAAACAGTTACAACTGGTAAGAGTTAAATCTAAAAAGGTCTGCCAACCAGTGAAGTCCTACTTTGACTGTTTGATGAGTACATGAGGCAATTCAAAGAATCATCAGTCTTGAAATAAGGATGCTGTGGCTGCTTTCCTTCACCCCAATCTGATTTTTCTTAGGTTCAAAACAGGGGCATAGGTGTACATTTTATGATTGGTTTAATATACCAAGCTATAGAGCTGCAAATCCTTGTTTTTGTGGTTAACTGAATCTCTTTACATCGTTGTCCTTGAGATATTTATTTTTAACATTTCTTATGTTATCTAATAATGTGTTGTTATAGATCCATTAAGCAGTCTAAACCTTGGTTTCACTTACCAATTTTTGTGATGAAAATACCTAAAATAAAAAAGAATCTTCAAATGCTTACAGGCAAATATGAAAAGTAATAAGTTTTCTTCCTAAGGTTTAAAGAAAATAAACAATCTACATTTGACTTGGAATTCAGCAAATTCACTTTTCTTAACAAATATAGAGAAAATAATAATAGTCAACTTTCCAATTTGAAATGTGAAATTGATGACAAATATAGCAATTCCTCTTATCTGTTCTGTTTCTATCCAAATGCTTATTTAAGGGAGGTAGATTACTTTGGTTGAAAAGAGCCCTGAACACTGACCAACAAACAATCCAAGGTATTTGTTATTTTTATGAGTTTTCTGATAGAATAGAAATTGCTGAGTTTGTAAACTATGTTCTCATTCAAGTCATTCCTACCCATGCTGAGAAGAGTGAATGATAGGGCTCTGTGGCACAATACAGATAATTTACTGGTGGTTGATATTGATCCAATAATTGCTATTTACCCAATTATCCAGCTAATATTTCTTTATTTTACCTATAAAAATGTAACTAGAAATGTGAAAGTTTTCTAATTCATTTGGTTCATGAAAATTCAGATAACTTATTCTTTTAAGTTTCCTTTTTCCACCACTTGGTTGTTTTCTGTGTATCCATCCAGAGCTTTACTGTGTAAATAAGGCATATATACATTTGTGTAAATTTGTGTTCCTTTCTTTTACACAAATAATAGCATACTATGTAAATGGTAACAGACTATGAAACTGTTTTGCATGTTGCTTCTTTCACATAATACACCTTGGACATTATACCAGTAAGTCTAGATCTGCCACATTTTAAAAGGCTGCACTGTATTGTAATCGTATGGATGTACCATTATTTAGTCAGTTCACAGTTGATAGACATTTAGGTTCTTTCCAATCTTTTATATTGCAAGCAGTGTTCAGTAACTATCCTTGCTCATACTTCTTGGTGCATATTTACACTAATACCTATAGAAAACAATCTTAAGAGTAGAATTGTTGAATGAAAGAATACTGATTTGAATAGATTTTGTCAAAATGCTTTCCAACCAAAATTTTATGAGAATACCTGATTTCCTACATTTCAGCACTTCTGTTTCTGTGTGGCTCAATTAATTGTTAAAAGTTTTTTCTTGGGTTTCCCTGGTGGTGCAGTGGTTAAGAATCTGCCGGCCAATGCAAGGGACACAGGTTTGAGCCCTGGTCCAGGAAGATCCCTCATGCTGTGGAGCAACTAAGCCCATGCACCACAACTACTGAGCCTGCGCTCTAGAGCCTGCGAGCCAAAACTACTGAAGCCCATGCGCCTAGAGCCCATGCTCCACAACAAGAGAAGCCACCACAATGAGAAGCCCGCACACCACAAGGAAGAGTAGCTCCCGCTTGCTGCAGCTAGAGAAAAACCTGCGCACAGCAACGAAGACCCAATGCAGCTAAAAATAAAATAAATTAAAAAAATTTTTTTTTCTTATACTGAGCTGCAATCTGTTTTTCTGTAATTTCCCCCATTAGTTCTAGTATGGACCTCTGGTTTCACACATAACATATTCAGTCCCTCTCCCATGTAACAAGCCTTTAAGAAGTTAAAGAGCACTATCCTGTCCTGCCCAAGTCTTTTTCCTCCAAATTTCACACTCTGTATTAGACATCTGCTTGTGGGCTATTGTATTCATCCTTTGCCCTTCCTTTGTTCTGCCTGAATCACAAAGGGGTTACCTTGTGAGGTTGTTTTCCCCAGGTTCATATGTTGGCTGACTTCTGACTGTGTTCACCAATGAGAGATAATGGCAGGAGTTTGGAAGAAGGAAAGATCTAGTTAGTATTCTAGGTATCCATCTCAAGAAATTAGGAAAAAAACAGCACATTAAACTCAATGAAAATAGATGGAAAAATCATAAAAATAAAAGCAGAATTTAATTAAATAGAAAGGAGACATACAATAGAGTAAATCCAAAAGATCAAAATTACTTCTTTGCAGAGACTAATAAAATTGATAAACTCCTTGAAAAACTGCTCAAGACAGGAAAAAAAAGAAGACAAATCACCAATATCAGGGATGAAAAGAAGAATACCACTAAGAAGCCTACAGATATTAAAAAGATAGTTTATTTTAAACTTATGATGATAAATTTCAATTTTAGATAAAATAGAAAACTTCCTTGAAAAAACACAATTTACCAAAACACACAAGAAATAGGACATTTGAATAGTATTATATGTATTAAAGAAATTGAATTTGCAGTTAAAAACTCCCTCCTCCACACACGAAAAACTCCAGTCCCAGATGACAATAAATTTTTCAAACCATTTAAGGAAGAAACAGCACCAATGTCATACAAACTCTTTCAAAGAATAGAAAATGGGAGAATGTTTACCAATTCAGTCTATGTGATCAGAATAACACAAAAAAATCTGACAAGGATATTATAAGAAAGAAAAATTACAGGCCAATATCTCTGATTAACATACATTTAAAAATTATTTTGAGATATTTTTAAATTGATTGCAGTGATATATAAAATGGATAATCATCATGGCCAGGTTAGGTTTATTCCATGAATTAAAAGGTAAAATGATATTCAAAAAAGTATTCAATTAATATATCAACATTTTGATAGCTCTAGTTTTAAGAGTACTGTCTCTTCCCATGATACATTTAACATTTTTTCCAAATACTTTAATATAAGCTTATTTAATATTGACTCCATGCTAATAATAAAAATTAACTTTTTGTAATAAATGAACAAACCAAACAAAAACAAACATGTAGATGAAGAGAACAAAATAGTGGTTACCAGAGGGGAGGGTTTGGAGAGAGGGCAAAATGGGTAAAGGGGATCAATGTATGGTGATGGATGAAAACTAAATTTTAGGTGGTGAGCATGTGGGGTATGCAGAAGTAGAAAATAAAATAAACTTTTTGTAAGGAAAAAATTATTCAATTTATTATAATTTAATTATATTGATAAAAAGCAATTGAGGGGAAATGAGAAAAGGAGGAGAAATTAGAAGAAGCTTATGACAATCTCAATGATGGATTACAGTTAAAATTTTACACCCATCTATGTTTTTAAAACCCACAAACATCTAGTAAACCAGGAATAGAAAAACACTTCCTTAACCTCATAAGTAGTATATCAAACAAAATCTTACAGCAAAGATTATATTTAGTGGTGAAATATTGAAAGCCTTCTTCCTGAGGGTGGCAATAAGACAAGAATACCGGCTATTACCACTTATATTCAACATTGTACAGGAAGTCATAACCAATGCAATAAAGCAAGAAAAATAAATAAAAGGTAAAAGAGTTGGAAATGAAAAAATATGGGCATTATTATTTGCACATGACACTTCATGTATGGAGAAAATCCAAAAACATCTACACACATATGTTATAAATAGTAAGTGAATTTTAAAAGTTTTCTGGATACAAGGTCAATATACAAAAATAATTCAATATTAGAATTGAGAAAATATGCTATCTTTTATAACAGCATCAAATACTTAAGAACAGGGGCTTCCCTGGTGGTGCGGTGGTTGAGAGCCTGCCTGCCGATGCAGGGGACACGAGTTCATGCCCCGGTCCGGGAGGATCCCACATGCTGCGAAGCAGCTGGGCCTGTGAGCCATGGCCACTGAGCCTGCAAGTCCAGAGCCTGTGCTCTGCAACGGGAGAGGCCACAACAGTGAGAGGCCCCCATACTCCCCCCAAAAAAAAAAAAAAAAAAAAACAACTTAAGAACAAATCTAACAAAATATGTGCATAAACCCTACACAGAAGTCTCTAAAACATCATTGAGAAAAATTAAGGAAAACCAAAATTAATGGAGGGATATACCATGTTCATGAATTGAAAGACTAAAAATTGTGAAGATGCCAATTAGTTGCAAACCTATAGTTTGATCCCCATGAAAACCCCAACAAGTTTTGTATAGAAACTAACAAGTTGCTTCTCAAAATTATATTGGAAATGCAACAGTCCAAGAATAGTCAAGGAAAGCAACCTCAAAGAGGATTAATAAATGAAATTGTGAGATATCAAGACCTATCAATATACTTTAACTCTTTGACTAGGATAGTATGATATTGGTGCATGCATAGGCAAAGAGAGGAATGGAATGAAATAGAGAATCATTTGTGGGTCCATGATTTATGATAATGTTTAAGTGCACTGGGGAAATAATGTTTTGCTTAAATAAATGTGTCCCTTTGATATCCATGTAAAAAAAGACCCTTATATCACAACATAAAAAGAAATAAATTCTAAGAGGATTGAAAATATAAATACGTGTGAAAGGTAAAATGATAAAACTTGTAGAATATAACATGGGAAAATATCTTCATTACCAGTTGGAGTAAGCAAAGGTTTCTGAAGCAGAACACAAAAAGCACTAGCCATAAAGGAAAATATTAATAAATTAGACTTCATCAAATTTAAGATGTCTGTTCTTCAAGAACTCTAAACGCTGCCATTTGGGGATCTGTTTGCTTTACTGCTCAGTCAGCTAATATTGAAGCTTCTGGGTCTACAAGCTCTACCAATGGACACAAAGAACAGAGAAGAGAGGTTTACAAGATTTTGAGGAAGCTGAAATGACTGTGCAGGAATAATCTGGTGAGAAGGGATCTTATGAGCATGCTCTCTGCCATATGCTAAGTCAGTTACCACACCTCTATGCACTTTTTACATTTTCCCTTATCTCTTAGGACAGTAATTATACTTTTTTTAAACTTTTCTTCTGTTCCTAGCCTTGTCTATATTTTCTCCAATTTCCCTTTTCCTGTTTTGGTCTCTGTCACAATAAAAGTTTTTAAAAATCCCATTAATATTATTTTACTAGGGTTTCAGGAGCGAAGAGTGGATAAATGTCTTTGTGTATTCTACCATTTTCAGCCTACAGTCTCCAGGTGATTTTTCGGGTACACTAAACCTGGAGAACAATAGGCTATATCCAACAATGTAATATTAACCAACCAGAGAGATTATAGAGCTGATTCTCTTTTTATGTCAAACATCTAAAACTTCCAGGATCTAAGTCTTGAGCACTGATTACTATTTGTATAGTATTTTTTTCTTGTTTCATAGCTGCAACAACTTCTCTCACCTGTCTGAGCATATTATTTATATATTTTACTGTTTTATTCTGTTTCCAGCCTTGACACTCTTTTTTCTCTCTCCATGTTTTCTGTTTAATTTGGTCTCTGTTTTTTATAGCAAGGGTCTTCCTTAAATATCTGATGATATTTGGCTTCCCATTCTTGTTGAGAATGAGACACCACAAAGCTATAAAGCTATTTTCAGATGCGCCAGGACATAAAAAGTACCTTCCATGCAGTACTCAGAAAGTGACTGAGGATATGGCCTACCAAAAAAAAGGAGTAAATTAGGAAATAAGAGGATTAAAGGAACAGGGGATTCAACACAGGATGATGGCAAAGGGAATTCCTAGAACAATAGACATGCAACCGACTTGGAATGAAACTAACCTAAAACAGAGCAGAAAGGTAAAGGGCTCCAGGAGGGAAGTCTTCTTGGATAATATGAACTGAGAAATTATTTGACATGTTTGCTTATATGGAAAAAAGTATTGAGACAGTGATGGGGTGTTTGGATAGAATTAGTAATAAGTACATAAAAATGTAAGCATATATGAGGTAATTATCAATATTTGGAGAAACAAGAAGTTGTTAGAGAAAAGAAATGTGATCACAATATACTTACTATTGGCTCAACTCTGAATGAGGTGCATATGATCATACCAATGTAAACAATGAATACTGATTTTCCCCAAACTGTGATATAACTATACTAGGAGTGTCAGGGAGGGGAAGTATAAGGGCGGAAATGGAAGGATCCTAAACCTATCAACTGTAAGAGGAAGTCAAAGGGAAATATTTAAAACTGATTAATCAAGAAATAGCAATATAAGCATATTATTTAGGAATGTGGAGGTAAATGCCAGTAAAGATAACTAAAATATATGAAAGTTGTTTCCTTTTAGGAGGAAGTTTAAGGGTTTGGGAATAGATTGGCTGGGGGACTATTATTTACTGAGGGTCTTTTAGCATTGTTTGACTTTTAAAACTATATTCACTTTCTACTTTTAATAACTTAAACAGATTCACCTGAGCAGTTAATTAAAACGCAGATTCCTGGAGATATGGATTCATTTAGCACACAGGGGTGAATCTGCATTTTAAGTAAACATCCCAATTCTGAGAAACACATCAGTGTAGCCCATTTTTGTTCTTGTTCCAAATATAACTTTTTTAAAAGGCACGTTTGGAGATTTTACATTGTTCTTCTAATTTTATAGTTGTTATCCCTTCCTTGGCTTGAACCTTCCTAATAGTATATTAATGTGTCATTTAAAGATATTTCTCCTTGAGTGTGTTTATTTTTCCATCTTTTGTATGCCTCCTTTTACAGTCTGAGCTTTTATAATCTGAGCTCATCTGAAAGCTTCTTATAACATAACATAATCTTTAGATTCACTCTCCTTTTCTGGTACTTGGGGATTATTTATAGTTATATAGTGAGATTTTCATTTCTGAGAGCTTCCCAACTTCTTAATGCAGTTTCTCATTCCGGGAAGTACTCCTTGGTGTGAGCCCTCATGGAGTCCACCATTAGCCCCACAAAGGAGGGGCTACTGGGTCACCTCAGGCCAAGCAACCAACAGGGAGGGAACTCAGCTCCACCCATCAGAAGACAAGCAGATTAAGTTTTACTGAGCTCTGCCCACCAGAGCAACACCCAGCTCTACCCACCACCAGTCCCTTCAAGCAGGAAGCTTGCACAAGCCTCTTAGATAGACTCATCCACCAGAGGGAAGACAGCAGAAGCAAGAAGAACTACAATCCTGCAGCCTGTGGAACGAAAACCACATTCACAGAAAGACAGACAAAATGAAAAGGCAGAGGACTATGTACCAGATGAAGGAACAAGATAAAACCCCAGAAAAACAGCTAAATGGAGATAGGCAACCTTCCAGAAAAAGAATTTAGAATAATAATAGTGAAGATGATCCAGGACCTGGGAAGAAGAATGGAGGCAAAGATTGAGAAGATGCAAGAAATGTTTAACAAAGACCTAGAGGAATTAAAGAACAAACACCTAGAAGAAATAAAGAACAAAAAACAGAGATGAACAATACAATAATTGAAATGAAAAATACACTAGAAGGAATAAATAGCAGAATAACTGAGGCAGAAGAATGGATAAGTGATCTGGAAGACAGAATGGTAGAATTCACTGCCACAAAACAGAATAAAGAAAAAAGAATGAAAAGAAATGAAGACAGCCTTAGAGACCTCTGGGACAACATTAAATGCACCAACATTCTCATTATAGGTGTCCCAGAAAGAGAAGCCAGAGAGAAAGGACCTCAGAAAATATTTGAAGAGATAATAGTCGAAAAGTTCCCTAACATGGGAAAGCAAATAGCTACCTAAGTCCAGGAAGTGCAGGGAGTCCCAGGCAGGATAAACCCAAGGAGAAACACACTGAGACACATAGTAATAAAATTGACAAAAATTAAAGACAAAGAAAAATTATTAAAAGCAACAAGTGAAAACGACAAATAACATACAAGAGAACTCCCATAAGGTTAACAGCTGATTTCAAGGCAGAAACTCCACAAGCCATAAGGGAGTGGCATGATATATTTAAAGTGATGAAAGGGGAAAACCTACAAACAAGATTACTCTACCCAGCAAGTATCTCATTCAGATTCAACGGAGAAATCAAAAGCTTTACAGAAAAGCAAAAGCTAAGAGAATTAAGCACCACCAAACCAGGTCTACAACAAATGCTTAAAGACCTTCTCTAAGTGGGAAACACAAGAGAAGAAAAGGACCTACGAAAACAAATCCAAAACAATTAAGAAAATGGTAATAGGAAAACACATATTGATAATTACCTTAAATGTGAATGGATTGAATGCTCCAAACAAAAGACACAGGCTTGTTGAATGGATACAAAACAAGACCCATACATATGCTGTCTACAAGAGACCCACTTGAGACCTAGGGATACATACAGACTGAAAGTGAAGGGATGGAAAAAGATTTTCCATGCAAAAGAAAATCAAAAGAACGATGGAGTAGTAATACTCATATCAGATAAAATAGAACTTAAAATAAAGAATGTTATGAGAGACAAGGAAGGACAATGCATAATGATCAAGGGATCAATCCAGGAAGAAGATAAAACAATTATAAATATATATACCCAACATAGGAGCACCTCAATACATAAGGCAACTGCTAACAGCTATAAAAGAGGAAATCGACAGTAACACAATAATAGTGGTGGACTTTAACACCTCACTTATACCAATGGACAGATCATCTAGACAGAAAGTTAATAAGGAAACACAAGTATTAAATGACACAATAGACCAGATAGATTTAACTGATATTTATAAGACATTTCATCCAAAAACAGCAGATTACACTTTCTTCTTAAGTGCACACAGAACATTCTCCAGGATAGATCACATCTTGTGTCACAAATCAAGCCTCAGTAAATTTAAGAAATTTAAAATCATATCAAGCATCTTTTCTGACCACAACACTATGAGATTAGAAATCAATTACAGGGAAAGAAACGTAAAAAACACAAACACATGGAGGCTAAACAATACGTTACTAAATAATCAAGAGATCACTGAAAAAATCAAAGAGGAAATAAAAAAATACCAAGAGACAAATGACAACAAAAGCACAATGCTCTGAAATGTATGGGATGCAGCCAAAGAAGTTCTAAGAGGGAAGTTTATAGCAATACAATCCTACCTCAAGAGACAAGAAAAATCTCAAATAAACAATCTAACCTTACACCTAAAGAAACTAAAGAAAGAAGAACAATATAACCCAAAGTTAGCAGAAGGAAGGAAATCATATAGATCAGAGCAGAAATAAATGAAATATGAACAAAGAAAACAACAGCAAAGATCAATAAAACTAAAAGCTGGTTCTTTGAGAAGATAAACAAAATTGATAAGCCTTTAGCCAGACCCATCAAATAAAGGAGGGAGAGGACACAAATAAATAAAATTAGAAGTGAAAAAGAAGTTACAATGGACACCACAGAAATACAAAGCATCATAAGAGACAACTACAAGCAACCCTATGCTTATAAAATGGACAACCTGGAAGAAATGGACAAAATCTTAAACAGGTATAAACTTCCAAGACTGAACCAGGAAGAAATAGAAAATAGGAACAGACCAATCACAAGTAATGAAATTGAAACTGTGATTTAAAATCTTCCAACAAACAGCAATCCAGGACCAGATGGTTTCACATGTGAATTCTATCAAACATTTAGAGAAGAGTTAACACCCATCCTTCTCAAACTCTTACAAAAAATTGCAGAGGAAGGAACACTCCCAAACTCATTCCATGAGGCCACCATCACCCTGATACCAAAACCAGGCAAAGATACTACAAAAAAAGAAAATTACAGACCAATAACACTGATGAATATAGAAACAAAAATCCTCAAAAAAATACTGGCAAACAGAATCCAACTACACATTAAAATGATCATATACCATGATCAAGTGGGATTTATCTAAGGGATGCAAGGATTCTTCAATATATGCAAATCAATCAATATGATACACCATATTAACAAATTGAAGAATAAAAACCATATGATCATCTCAATAGATGCAGAAAAAGCATTTGACAAAATTCAACACCACTTATGATAAAAACTTTCCAGAAACTGGGCATAGAGTGAATCTACCTCAACATAATAAAGGCCATATATGACAAACCTACAGCAAACATCATTCTCAATGGTGAAAAATTGAAAGCATTTCCACTAAGATCAGGAACAAGACAAGGATGTCCACTCTCACCACTGATATTCAACATAGTTTTGGAAGTCCTAGTCATGGCAATCAGAGAAGAAAAAGAAATGAAAGGAATCCAAATTGGAAAAGAAGAAGCAAAGCTGTCACTGTTTGCAGATGACATGATGCTATACCTAGAAAATCCTAAAGATGCCAGTAGAAACTACTAGAGCTAATCAATGAATTTAGTAATGTTGCAGGATACAAAATTAATACAAAATTAATAATCTCTTGCATTCTTATACACTAACAATGAAAAATCAGAAAGAGAAATTAAGGAAACAATCCCATTTATCATTGCAACAAAAAAGAATAAAATACCTAATAACAAACCTACCTAAGGAGGCAAAAGACCTGTACTCAGAACACTATAAGATACTGATGAAAGAAATCAAACACGACACAAACAGATCGAGAGATATAACATGTTCTTGATTGGAAGAATCAATATCGTGAAAATCACTCTACTACCCAAAGCAATCTACAGATTCAATGCAATCCTTATCAAATTACCAAGGGGATTTTCCCCAGAATTAGAACAAAAAATCTTAAAATTTGTATGGAGGCACAAAAGACCCTGAATAGCCAAAGCAATCTTGAGTAAGAAAAACGGAACTGGAAGAATCAAGCTCCCTGACTTCAGACTATACTACAATGCTACAGTAATCAAGACAATATGGTACTGGCATAAAAACAGAAATATAGATCAATGGAACAGGATAGATACCCCAGAGATAAACCCACGCACCTACAGTCACCTAATCTATGGCAAGTAGGCAAGTATATACAATGGAGAAAAGGCAGCCTCTTCAATAAGTGGTGCTGGGAAAACTGGACAGCTACATGTAAAATAATGAAATTAGAACACTCCCTAACACCATACACAAAAATAAACTCAAAATGGATTAAAGACCTAAGTGTAAGGCCAGACAGTATAAAACTCTTAGAGGAAAACATAGGCAGAACACTCTATGACATAAATCACAGCAAGATCCTTTTTGATTCACCTCCTAGAGAAATGGAAATAAAAGCAAAAATAAGCAAATGGGACCTATTGAAACTTAAAAGCTTTTGCACAGCAAAGGAAACCATAAATAAAACAAAAAGACAACCCTCAGAATGGGAGAAAATATTTGCAAATGAATCAATGGACAAGTGACTAATCTCCAAAATATATAAACAGCTCATGCAGCTCAATATGAAAAAAACAAACAACCCAATTAAAAAATGGGCAGAAGGCCTAAATAGACATTTCTCCAAAGAAGACATACAGATGGACAAGAGGCACATGAAAAGCTGCTCAACATCACTAATTATTAGAGAAATGCAAAATCAAAACTACAGTGAGGTATCACCTCACACCAGTTAGAATGGGCATCATCAGAAAATTACAAACAACAAATGCTGAAAAGGGTGTGGAGAAAAGGGGACCCTCTTGCACTGTTGGTGGGAGTGTAAATTGATACAGCGACTATGGAGAACAATATGGAGTTTCCTTAAAAAAGCTAGAAATAGAATTACCATATGACCCAGCAATACCACTCCTGGGCATATACTCAGTGAAAACCATAATTTTAAAAGACACATGCACCCCAATATTCATTGCAGCACTATTTACAACAGCCAGGTCATGGAAGCAACCTAAATGCTCACTGACAGATGAATGGATAAAGATTTGGTACATATATACAATGGAATATTACTCAGCCATAAAAAGGAAAGAAATTTGGTCATTTGTAGAGACATGTATGGACCTAGAGACTGTCATACAGAGTGAAGTAAGTCAGAAAGAGAAAAACAAATGTTGTATATCAATGCATATATGTGGAATCTAGAAAAATGGTACAGATGAGCCAGTTTGCAAGGCAGAAATAGAGACAAAGTTATAGAGAACAAGCATATGGACAACAAGGGGAGAAAGCAGAGGCAGGGTGATGGTGGTGGGATGCATTGGGAGATTGGGATTGACATATATACACTAATATGTATAAAATAGTTAACTAATAAGAACCTGCTCTATAAAAAATAAATTAAAAAAAATGTATAGCTCAAAAAAAAATACAGCTTCTCTCCTGGGATCTCAGTCAATGAGTTCAGGTCAAAATTTTTTCTGAACTTAATTGCCTCAGGTTATGTAGACAATCAGAGTTGTCTTTGTGTTAAATTTAAGAATTACCTTTCTGTCTAATTCTTGCCTTATGATGCCACAGGATACAATAATATAGGGCCTTACTGCTTTTCCTGACACTAAAACAAAATCTCCTATTCCTGAGTTTACACATGGGAGGTTTTCCTCTGATGGATTACTGTAGCCTAACCCCTGACCTACTTGCTGACTTTAAATAAGAAATGCTGAATGAATTCAAAGCATGTATTTTATATACTTTATTATTATTTTAAAATTTATTTTATTTTTATTTATTATTTTTGGCTGTGTTGGGTCTTCATTGCTGTGTGCGGGCTTTCTCTAGTTGCAGTGAGCAGGGGCTACTCTTTGTTGCGGTGCATGAGCTTCTTATTGCGGTGACTTCTCTTGTTTCAGAGCACGGGCTCTAAGCACATGGGCTTCAGTAGTTGTGGCTCGTGGGCTCCAGAGCACAGGCTCAGTAGTTGTGGCGCGTGTACTTAGTTGCTCTGTAACATGTGAGATCTTCCCGGACCAGGGCTGAAACCCGCGTCCTCTGTTATTGGCAGGGGGGTTCTTAACCACTCTGTCATGAGGGAAGCCCAAAACATGCATTTTAAATGGGAAGCAAAATATCTAGCTCAGAATTGAAGAAACTAACATGAATATTTGGAGAAATTAATCTTTTATTTAATGTCCTTTAAATTTCTACTATAATATTCTGACTGATGATTTCTGGATACCAGATAATGATTTTTTTAATCTCTCTAACTAAAGCAAAATGTTGCTTCTAATGATTCCTCTTGCTATATTAAATATCTCACTTAGGAAATTTTACCCTTTTTTAAAATTTAAGATTCCCATAATACAGATGAACTAATGACCACTTGAGGCATCAAACTGGGAAAACATACTTCTGATGTTTGAGGTATCTGTGCTTACTCAAATTAATCATTTTAATGACCTATTAATTTTCATATTAATCATAAAAGATTTTGGATTTTCTTAATGTTGAAACCATTATATAATTCCTATCATGTTCTTTATTTGCATACATTAAAGCAGACTTATGTAATATCCAGGATATAACACAGGCCCTCATTAACTGTTTCTCAACTTAGATTACACTTCTGGGGTAAAATCATGAATATGAAAACAGAGAAAGATGACCAGGAACAAAGCCTATTTTATATTGCTTTGAATATTTTACATGATGCAAATAGATTGTCTTTTAAATACGGAAAATAAATTTTTATAATTCTCAAATAACAACATAATTGAATCAGCATTGTATGTACTTAATTCAAAATCATTTAAAACATACTCCAACCATAGACCAAATATTCCAATTAATTAGTTGATGTCTATTTCTAAGGCATCAACTGATGCCTTAATCCTTACATTTCTAATATTAGGACTCAGTTATATCACTCTGACACTTCTTGAATACAATTCGATATTAAATTATGAAAGAGCTAAGTCTCAGAAATCTACTGTTACTTTTGTTTTCCTTTCTAGCCCAGATGGAGAAATGGTTATATCACACACATTTTAATGTGACCTCTATAACTTTTTACAAGACAGATTAATGAGATTTTGTTCCAGTGACTCTGTGAAATTAAAAGTGGTTGCTAACCTAGAGACCCAGAACCTACCCATTCATATTTAAGGGTTTTCCTTACTGGCAGAGACAAAAGAACTGGCGCAATCACCCCAGCAGTTCTTCAACTGATTGAAGTGATTAAATTGCTCATTTAGAGTGATCAGTATCCATGGTAAATATTTTTATCCTGTTCCTTATGGAAAAGTGAACTAACTAAAAATATTATACATAGTTCTTTGTATTTTTAAAAAGTTAGGACAGATGGTTTTTAAATAAGCACTATTTGACACTAAATACTAGTTCTTTATAAAATATGGACATTATGCGGAAGTTGCCATTTGTAGTCAATAGGGCTGCATTTGATGGTTAAGAAGTCTGAACAGAAATCCTGCAGTACCTCTGTGTTTCCTAGTTTAAACAAGAGGTCACTTTCCAGATTGAGGTTACTGTGTGTGTGACCCTGAAAAACGATAATAGGGCACTGTTTTTTTAAAAAAAACTTTCTTACTCTTACACAGCTAGATTTTACAGATATATTTAGCACAACTTATTTAATACCCTATTTCTGAAAGAATTCTAAAATATTTTGACCAAATGTTAACACTTTTTTCCTTCAAGGCAATATTTATGTAGACATGAATGCAAGGAAATCATTTGTGACAACATCTCAGGAACCTGCACACACAGAAACTTCTCAAGATAAGAGCTGTGTATGTAAGCACATTCTATAAAAATAGCAAATTATTATTATTGAAAACAATTGGTAAGTCAATAAAAAAGAAATATTATTTCAGCATAGAATTTCAATAAGTTTAAGATGCACAGGAACACATAATATGTAGTTTACATTTTCATCACAAAGTAAAATGTTAACATGCTAGAAACCTGGAGGAAGTCCAATTTATTTGAAAAAAAATAATTACCTTCATTTACAATGCTGTGGCAGCTATATTATAGACTGAAGAGCTCTTTCAGAGTCTTTCTATTGATTTTCTTGTTTATTTCCATTTTCTTTTACTTTAAAAAATTTTAGGCAATTTAGTTTTGAAAAATAAAAGGATTAAATACCCCTACTTGTCACTAGATGGCGGTAACTCCCGGATGGGTCTCTTGCTGTAAAGCAGTAAAATGGAAATTTGTGTTTGCGCTAAAGATAAAGGTACACCACTAGTTACCTATGATTGAGATTTCAGTGGTAGTGGTAGAATGAGTGTGTGTTTGTGGGAGAAGAGAAGATGGAGGCATGTATGTGTGTGTGTATGTGTGAATGTTTTTGTGTTGAAGACATTGTCCATGGCTTACAAGAGAATTGAAACTCTGTTTTAGATTACTTTTTTGCATATGTATGAAATTAAAACCAAATAAGGAATTAGAAAAAGATAAAAATTTCATATGATAAAATACAGAACATTTTCATTTTCATACATTACCCTTTGTGCAGACATTTAGTATTTATATTCCAAACAGAATGATTTACAAATCATTATTGATGATGATAGCAGGACATCATTTTTATATAAGAGCAGGTCACATCTTCTACTTGGCGTTTTCTTCCTTTTCAGACATTTTGGACTCAGAATGCATAGTTTAGATAAGTTATTTGAATATGCATGTCTTATTGAGTTTTAAATGAATTTTTGAGATTCCTAGTGAGAAGTGATAACAATGGGAATTTATACCTTGTATGAAGATCCCTCCCAGGACAATAGAGACAAGTGTGATTTGCTACAGTAAAGGCCTCATGGTGAGAAATTTTAGTGAGTAACATGATGAAAAACAGTTCATGCTTAGAACAAAACTTTTCAGAAGTCAGTATCCAAATAGAATACAAACATCAGTTTACGTTAAAGGGCATTTGGTTCTTTCATCAACCATCAGTTATTGGTGAAAATTTTCCTTTTGGAGCACTCAAATTTCCTACTCCAGCCATAAAATTACACTGCGACCTGACATCCTGACCGCTGGAAACAGTTGCATAGAATGTGGAATGTGACATGTTCAAAGAAGAGAAGTGATCAGATTCCTTACTGGAGAAAATCAAAGGTTGATCAGCTCTCACAGAGCAAGGTGAAACCTGTTGAAGGTTCTGAAAGAAGAGAAAGAATTTTGGACAGAGCAGAGCTTTGTATTCTTTTAAGCAACTGTTTTTGCACAACGGCTGCTGTGTTTGCACCTGTCAGACTTCACTGTGAACTTGGAGAAAAGGGTTGATAATTCAAGTAAAGTAACGTCCCTTTCATTCTTTTTTATCATTGTGAAGTTTGAGTTTTGTAGATAATCTGAAGGGCTCACCCCTATATTTCATCACTCTCTCATACTCCTATCCTCCAGCCATATTTACTATTATTTTCATGCCTCTACCTCACACATCTTGCTCCATCCTTCCACCCACTTTCTTCACCTAGCTAACTTCAAGTGATCTTTCATGATGGCTCAAGGATCACCTCACCTGAGAAGCCTTCCCTGATTCCCCCTGTGTAAGGGTTGCCAGATTTAGCAAGTAAAGTTAAGGGAAACACAGCTAAGTTTGAATTTCAAATCAGCGATGAACAATTTTTTGTGTAAGTATGTCCCAAATATTGCATCCTGTATTTTTACTTGCTAAATCTGGCAACCTTACCTTAGTTAAGAGATTTTTTGTCATTTACAAAATGCAGTGTTTCATTGACCTTATCAAATAATTCCACATGAGAATTCCTTCATCATTATTTGCTTCATATACTAACAAAGTACATGAGTATGCCTTTTGTGAAAGGACTGATTACAAAATGTTACAAAGTGAACTTCAATACAAAATTCTCCATTGTTCCTTTTTGGCCTGATTAAACTATGTTTATATCTTTACTCTGCAACAGCTTAGTATGGCAGAGGAATAGCCTACCCTTGCTAATTGATAAGTTTTCAGTGTGATACAGCAATGTAACAAAAGAAGAGTTCCTCAGTTTATTTCAACAGAAAGAAAGGGTTTATGCCTGAGTATTGTTACTCATAGTTGATAATGGATTAAAATATAGTTATTGCAAGAAGTATAAATGCCTCCATTAGATCTTTGTGAAGACACTACCATAAATGCCAATTACTGAAAACATCTCTAGTAACTCCTTCTTTTACTTAATAAGGGATATCCCATCTTTAAAACATTAAAAACAGATGTCACTGCATTAATTCACTGCTGATGTATGTAATAGAAATGACACACTAATTAATTTAATGCAGTATAAATGTACTGGTTATTTATCATGGCTGACAATAAAATTATGAAAACATTCAATTACAATCAGTGGTAATTCATTATTTATTGATTTTACATTATGCACACGTTAATACAATGCACTTACGCAGAAGGGATCATTTTTCTGTTGATATACAGACATTTGAATTCATCAGTTTTATTTAAAAACAAAAAAAATTAAGTTTGAGTAATAAGAGTTGATCCAAACTGAAATAAGAATGTGCTTGAGATATTAATATCAAACCGAATTTGTCTCCTTTAAAGGGATGCCTAAGAAATATAAGTTTCTGAGCAAGATTTCATCAATTTTAATATGCTGCTCAATTATATATCTCTGAGATGGCCAATGATTTGTCACTTCCTAGAACTGCACAGCTTTCAGCACTTAAACACATACCCTGCACAATGCCTAATAGAATATCTTGTGTACAGTAGGAATGCAACAAATATTTGCTGTCTAAATGTTGATCTTGAATAAAATGTAAGAAATTTTTATGATGGAAATGTGTTCTATAGGTTTTCGGAGAAGGTATTGTCACCTCTGCCTGTGGCAGTCAGGGAAGGCTTTAAAACTGACCAAGTACTTTGGAAGACAGATTTTCATAAGCTGAGCGAGATAATTTTAGGCAGAGTAACAGCATACACAAAGGCTTGAAGGCATGCACGGAAGAGAAATGCAGGCTTTGAGGATATTGACTATAACAGTTTGACTTGTAGGAGAGTAGTGAGAATAAAATGTGATGATTCACTGGGGCGAGGCTGGGGAACAGGAGAAGATAAGCAGGGTGTCTAGAAAAGGTGAGTTCATAGTGGAAACAAGTTCCATCACTTAGCGGTGCTACTCTAATAATTGTTCTTCTACCATGCCATAGGCCCCAAGTAGTCCCTTGGCTTGGTATTTTGGCTCAACCTAATATTGTATATATAAATGAATTTTTAAAAGCAAATTATTCTATTTGGTGTAGGTCATTGGAGAGAGCAGGGAGCTTTTTTAACTTACAGTGCAAGACAGTATTTCTCCTACTTTAAGGTTTCCATTAAACTGAGTTTGATTCAGTAATATTAGTAAAGCCAAAACTATAGTGAAACTGCTCTGAATACTATCAACTGAATTCCACACCACAAGCCATAGTTTTCTTTTTAGTTCTGACAGGAAATTATTTTCATAATCATTTTTCAAAACAGAAAACGGGTGACTCTAATTGTAAGCAAAGGAGAAATCAGCTTTCTAGTTGGTGAAAGGGGGGAGGAGAATTACAGCCTCCCTTTCCTACATTTTTCTCTGCTTGTTTTGGGGGATGTAACTCACTTAATTGTAAAGGTATACTGTTCGGGTTTCCATTATTTGAAAAACTTTCTTTCTGGAAGCCTATTTCCTGTTAGTTTTTCCATATCTCTTATAACCTACATAAATTACTGTTCACAGAAACTTAGAACATGTTTGCATTTATAGAAATTTCTAATGAAGAATATAGTGTATGTACTTCAGGGTCTCCTTGGCTTTCCTGTCCACTGTCAATACTATCAATTCTACTTTAGCACTGGCAAGTTAAGATATTAAACAATATTCCATGTACTACATTTAACTTGAAAATTAACTGAGAATTGAGTTCTTTTAGGGACAAGGCATATGTGTAGCTTTTTTGTTTATACAAGTAGATTTATGCACTTGATGAAGATGATTGCAATAATGGAAATGGATTGAGGAGAAGCAGGATTAAAAGTAAAAGTTCTCTGACAAGTATGTCTCCTCTCTCCTTTGCCTGCAACCTGGCAGTCTTAAGGTTGGGTTAAGTTGTCTGTGAGAAGAAATGGTGGAAATGGGAACTCAGGAACACTAATGTGTGAGTGTAGCTTCACAGACAAAACTGATCATTCTGTTATGACTATGAAATCAGTAGAATTCTGGAATCCAGACAGCATGGAGGAGTACAGCACCAGCTAAGTCTTCTTGTTTATTTTTATGCATAGGACCCATTAAAACTAAGTAGTTGAAGGATAAATGGACAAGATGAGGCCCAATCAACAGCCAGATGAAGGATATAAGTAGGTCTCTTTTTTATATAATGTGTTCCTGGAGAATATATATTTTTAAAATTCCTTACCATAAATGAAAATCAAGCAACAAGTGTACTTTATCCTGAATGCATGTGTAGTGCTACCATCATCTCTTCTGACATCATTCGAAATCACTGATAAGTGGTTAAAGTAGGCAAGAAGTGGAGCAGATAGGTCCTTCTCCAACTGTGAGGGCAAGGTTCCTCAAAATGTCTTTAATAGAGGTCATATTTGATGAGCTTACAACTTTAGCCATCCAGATTTAGAAGCATTGACCCCATGAGTGCACCCAGAAGCCCTTATAAATGGATTTTAAATGCATTAAACTGAGACGATGACTCTGGCACATTAAGAGATGGACTTACAAGGGCTTTTTTCACATTATAAATGACCAATACAGAGGACTGCCCAATTAGTGTCATTTGTCATACTTTGCTCATAAGAAACTGCTCAGGATTTCCTTCTTTCTCCTCTCCCCACTTGAGGTTTCAAGGAGAGGCTTATCACCTTGTTTCACTTTAATGCTGGTTGTGTGCACATTAATAGATGGTAACAGTGCTCCTCGTTGTCTAGTCTACCATTCAAATGCTCACAGTCTTTCAGGTGTTATGACTCAGTTTCTTTTTTCTCAAGCTGCAGATCTCAGAGAAGCATAGACCCCTGGAAGTTCTAGATGAAAAAAATCTTTGGGGGAATCCTTTAAAAATGACCCCATTTAGAATTAATTTGTTTCAACTCTTCTTCCTACCAAACATGCTGTCAGATCTTCTTGCCTGTATCTCGATTCCCTGCTTCTCAGATGCCTGAATATAATTCTAAGGCCTGGGTTGCTTTCCCTCTGCTTCTTTTATGTCCCCCTGATTGCACTGCAGAAATGTATAGTTTGTCTCCTACTCATTTCCCTTTTCTATTACTACTTGTCCGCATTCCCCTCTCCCTAACTTTTCTAATTCTTCCCAGTTTGGGGAGTCATAATTTGTATATACTGAAACTGAAATTTTGAAAAAAATGTTTAAAGATAAATTATAATAGTTAATAGGAGGAATAGCACTCTGTGACAATCACTATTCTAAGCACTTTAAATTTGCTGTATATATTAACTCTTGCAATCTCACAAAATTCTATGGGAAAGTACTATTATTATTGTTCCAATTTTACAAATCAGGGAACTGAGGCAAAGCAAGGCTAATTTGCCCGAGATCACCCGGTTTACTAACTTGTGGAGCCAGAATTTGGACCCAGGAAGTCTGGCTGCAGATTCCACTCCCTTATCACTAGGCTAGACTGCTTTCTTAGAGAGGAATAACTAAGATTTGGTCTGAAGGGATCTTAAGGTTGTGGAGGGATTGCTGTATTGTAGAGTTCTAATTAAGCACCAAACAATGAATAAAACAGTGAACTGTAAAGTACCAACAAATACAATTACTCCTACTATAATGGGACATCTTGAGTTTATGTTCATTTTCATAAAGTATTCCTCTTCATTGGTTGAATTTAAGGCAACTTTTGGACATGCTGAACATTTCTCAATAGTTTGGAATGTGCAGATACATTTTTTTTTTCTTTTTGCGCTACGCGGGCCTCTCACTGTTGTGGCCTCTCCCGTTGTGGAGCACAGGCTCCGGACACGCAGGCTCAGCGGCCATGGCTCATGGGCCCAGCCGCTCCGCGGCATGTGGGACCCTCTCGGACCAGGGCATGAACCCATGTCCCCTGCATCGGCAGGCGGACTCTCAACCACTGCGCCACCAGGGAAGCCCGGTCTCAAAGTTTTGCAGGCATTGGAATCACCAGGGTTTGTTACAATGCGGGTTGCTGGGCCTCACTCTCAGAGTTTCACATTCAGTCGTTCTTGGGTCAGGCCTAACAATTTGCATTTCTCTCAAGTACTCAGGTAATGTCAGAGTGGTCCACAGACCACACTCTGAGAACCACTGGTTAGGGTTGAGGAAAGTTTTTGTCTGTCTGTCTAAAGGATTCCTAGCCTTGAATATTTTTAATAATAGTAAAAGGGGGAAAGAAAAGATCAAGTAGAGAGGAAGAGATTGGAGATGCCAAAGAGAACGATGGAGATAAATTTGGTAGACAGTGACTTGGAGGTAAGAGGGGTCATGAACATCAGTGAAGGGAGTAGAGAAGACTTTTTATTTTCTGAGAGATGAGGGAAGAAGTAGAAGATAAGAGGGAATATGGACAAAGCTTTTTAGGGGAAAAGGGAGGTGGAGGGAGCTCCTTTTGAATAACTTTGTGGTAAAATCATAGAGAAGTAGGAGGCAATAGCTGATGAGAGGGAGGGGGAGGGTGACTTGCAGAGTAGAAAAGGGTTGGAGTTGCTGCTGCAGGGAATTTAACAGGGAGTCAACAAAATGAATAAAAGGATATTAAGTAGCAGTGGGCGTCCAGCTGAAGTTAGAATGGCTTGAATTTGAACAGTCAAAAGTCTAAGATTTAAAGGGGAACAATACATATGGAGACAGAGATGGACTTTAAAGTTGACACATCTCCTTCTCCCATAGAACAGTGCAGTTAGGGGTATGATACGTTGAAAGTTGGCAAGTGCTTATACTTTCTGAGGTGCTTTGAGAGTTTCTTTTTATATTTCAGTTAGCAAATGTTCATTTTTTCTTTAAGCATCTGATTTTTAACTGTCACTCCTTCAGTTTTGGCCAGTTGTTTTCTCGCTCCAGTGGACCCCCTTCTCCATCTTTGCCTCCCTTGGAACTCATCTTTAATTTAATGTTGAACTGAATGAGAAAAAAGAATTTATATTATAGAAGGTCATTTTATAGCCAGTTTCCTAGGAAACCATATATTCCATTGAGTGGGGTATATCTATAGGCTTTAGCCTGTTAAACTCTTGATTATATGAATGCTTTAATTTCACATTTATTGCCTTGCCCAATCAACTTCCTTTTATTGTTTGTCTGAAAATGAACCTTAGAGGGCTCTTGAGAGGTTCTGATTAGAGGCCATATTAGAGGCTGCAACCTCAGTCATCTGAGGGTTTCAAATAATACCATTCATTACCTTGGGTTTTGCTTGAATGCCCGTTCTAAAAACCACCCCCTTCAAATGGTTCTGGATATTTCGTAATCCTGCATAAGACTGACAATATATTTATTTATTTTTAATGAAAATGGTATCTGCTTTCACTGACAATGTGGAACAAAGTAGAATGTTTTGCCTAAAGTCACAAATGAGCACCCTCCCCCTCCAAATTGAGCATGAATTAGGAGTAAATGTAAATTGCTAATTAAATCACAGAAGATTATAGCATTTCAGTGTATGAGAGGCTACACTTAGGCCCCAAATCATTCCACTGGAATAGTGGCATCTAGAACTTCTTGTTCTGGTGAGATATGATATCTGCATTAATTTTGTTCTTATTTTCTGGAGTTCCTGGAATGCACAGGAACTACGCATTTGCACAGGAAATTTGCACAGGAAATACGCAAACTACGTATTTACGTAGTTTTAGTTTAGTGCCTCTCTCCATAAAGAGTCATCTCCCAAGGGTACTCTGTTTACTGCAGCCTTTATGATTTTATATTGCTTCATGCAGATCCAACTTATAGGGTGTTGATGTGCAAGGCTTCCTTGGGCCTTGTAGAAACCCAGACTTATTTAGAAATCTGTTTGGTTTATGGGAGACGTTAAAGTCAGAAAGGGATAAAAGCAAATTCTCCATGTGGAATTTGTCTCAATCTCAAAGCCTAGATAATAATAAGAGAAGAAATAGCATAATAGAAATAAAGTAATCAAAATATCAAGAAAACCCAAGGAGAAAACACCTGGTCTATTAGATCTAAATGACTAAATCTTTAAGTTACAAGTATCCCTTATGAAAATTACCAAGTTTATTTTCTAGAAGGCTGCAAATGGGAGGGAATTCAAATAATGAAGCCAATGGTCTTTTGTGTATTTCAAGCTTCCAAGGGACTTTAACCATTCATTCAATGATCAATTTTAGTCTCTAGTATTTCTACTAGAATTTGAACTTTAATCTCTGGTAATAATTAAAATATTACTACATATCTGATAGATCACATTAAATATATGACATATCTAGTTTGAGCCTTTTCAAAAGTTGTTTTCAATAACAAAAAGTAACTTTTTGTTATTGAAAACAACTTTTGTTTTTCGATATTACAAATAGTGATTGCAGCCTGAATGTTCTACCTTTCCTTTTTACATATCAGAATTTCTTAAATTTGAAATATTGAAACATCTGTGCAACATCCCATTCCTGAAAACTCCAAACCACTCTGCGAATAAAAAGGATTTGATAATGTGAGTGTAGCAATACACAGGGAGCACAGCTTGACCTTAGGATTTTTAATGCAGTTAGAGAAATTTCTAACAACAACAAAAAAAAAACACCCAAAACCTTCCCTTTTAAAGTCAAACTTATTCATCTCGAAATTTCAATCACACTCAGTTATCAAAGTTGAGTTATTTCAGCACACAGCTTAATAGACATTTCTGTCAAAACACTTGTTGAACACAATTTGGGATTTATCTTTAAAAAACCTGGTAAATACCAACATTTCTATTAGTGCTTTCCTATTCTTTTCTGAAAATCTCTACTTTTCATAATAATCTGATAATCTTTCTGATAATCTTTCTCAATTGTCCTTTTTTGTTCCTTCTTATTTTCTTTCCACAACAGTAGCAAACTAGCAAGAACAATTCAATGCCTTTTGTGGCTGCACCCATTACAGTCCATTATGTTAGAGCCACTTTTCACCATTATTCCAAAAGCAACTATCATCATAACTTCTTAGCATTTTGACTCCATACAATTAAAAATTGAAACTTTAAAGTGACTCAAAGGATAGTTCTTACTACTTGGTTGATGAAATGATAAAAGGAGAAAAGATGTTGAAGAGAGAGGCTGAAAAATCCAATTTAGGACATTTATGTCTTACTAAGGGAGGGAAAAGAAGCCCACTTATTCCTACTCTTTGATACTGCTAAGTACAAGGAGATCTGAGTAAAATTCAGTAAGTTGCTAAAATTATTTACATTCTGTAAGAGTATTGGAGACGTCTTAGCTATATCATTGATAACCTTTTGTAAGGAAGCAAAAGCATGGATTTCACTTTCTGGATAACAGCCTCTAGAGGAGAGGAGCACAGGAAAGGAAATACCTAAGAATTGAAAGGTCGACAAGCAGTCTTCAAACAACTTTGCTAGTGATCTAACCACCATATGATGTGTGGAAAACACCATGCCTTTTCCCTGGAACATACCGTGCCTAGACATTTTGCTTATTATGAGCTCTTACAGTGCGTTTGAGGGCACTTGACAAGTGGGGAAGGAGGAATCTTGAGCTACACTTAGGACGTGGAGCTCTAACCACTGAACCATCCAAGCCCACAGACAAGGGAAGAAAATGCAATATTAAAGAGCACAAACCCTGGCTCTTCTCTCATATTCTGTAATGACTGTCTTGAGACATAAAGGAACTTTTCTTATCAATTTTAGCCGAGGATGGGACAGGGCAATCCTGAAACTAAGGGATGGCGACACAGAAAGCCGAGTCTGTTCCAGGATAGCGGCGGAAGTTCCGTAAAAAGAGGCGTCCGTCCGCCACCCAAAACCAAGTCTGCCTGTTTCCAAAGTGTTCACAGGCTCGCTGTGCCTGCTGATTGTCAGTGCATAGGAGCGGGTTAGCAACCCGCGACTGTGATTTGAGTGCGATATTGGACGCTAGTTCCTCTGTGCACTGGATGTGGGAGAACTTACACCAAGCGCGCTAGATGGGCTGGAGAAAGGCTGACTGTTTACTTCTGAACTCACTGGACTCATCCTCTTGGAAGCTAGGCGAAGCCATTTCTTAGCTCCCGCAGAGTTTGGAAGCAATGTGCAAATGGAATTGGAGCTGCCACCTCTCTTTCCTCGACTGAACCCGGGTGCGGGGTGGCAGCAGATTGGGGCGAGGCACAGTCTGGAATCCCCCTTTGTGTTCCCACCTCGACACTCTTGGGGCGCAGAGGGGAGGAGTTCGTATCCTAGGCCACTTTGAGAGCTCTGCGTAATAATTGGACGTTCTCTCGTCAGACTGCTAGGCATGAAGCAGAAGCACCACACCGCCCCCTTCTCGGGCTCCATCCCCATTCACCCGCTGGCCCTGAGCTGCCTCAGGTAGTCGGGAGGCAGGCCAGGAGTCTCCACCTCCTCGTGGGCGGCAGCCATTCGGCGCGCTCGGGAGCCGAGGGGTTGGGACCCATTGGCT
>NW_020174573.1:294839-357875 GCF_003031525.2 Neophocaena asiaeorientalis asiaeorientalis | reverse complement strand
GGCGCTGCCAGCCTGGGGAGGGGGTGTGGTGGGGGTGGGGTTTCGGGCCGCCACTGGTCTGGGCCGCTTAAGGTTTGCTGGGTGGTGGGTGAGCGTGAGCCTAACTACTGTAGAATTGCAAACAGTTGGGAGCAAGCGAAAGCGCGCCAGAGAGAGAGCGACAGAGTGAGGGAGAGAGTAGGAGGAGACCTAGAAGAGAGACAGGGCAAGAAAGCGAAGGCCTGAAGACCAACGATTTGAGACTGAATGACCATGGCCGTCTCCGCACCTCCGGTGATCTCTGCAACTTCCAGCGGCACAGGCGTCGCGGGGGGCTTATTTCGGGCCGAACCCCTGTACTCGACTCCTGGAGAGCCTCCTCGTCTCACCCCCAATATGATCAACAGTTTCATGGCTAATAACCACAGCGGCAGCGCGGGGGCTGGCGGGGTCGGTAGTGCCAGCGGAGGCAGCGGCAACACCAACACCAACGAGTGCAGGATGGTCGACATGCATGGGGTGAAGGTAGCTTCGTTCCTGTTGGACGGCCAGGAACTGATCTGCCTGCCGCAAGTCTTTGATCTCTTTCTCAAGCACCTGGTGGGAGGGTTGCATACGGTGTACACCAAGCTGAAGAGACTGGACATATCTCCGGTGGTGTGTACTGTCGAGCAGGTCCGGATCCTCCGCGGGCTGGGGGCCATCCAGCCCGGGGTCAACCGCTGCAAACTCATCACCAGGAAAGACTTTGAAACTTTGTTCACCGATTGCACCAATGCCAGGTGAGATACTCGTTTCTTGGCTCGCTCTTCCCCCTTTGCCCTCTTCTGCATGTCTCATTCTCATCCAACTTTGTAGAGAGTGAGTCTTAACTGGCTTGCTGTACTCTTTACGGTGTAAGACGGTGAGGAAAGAGGACTGGAAGGACTCATTAATTGCCTGTCCTTTCTAGTCCGAGCTCAGTGGCAGGGCTTGGGTCTAAGAAAATCCCGCACAAACTTCAGTTTGCGGTCCTGTACTGAAAGTTTCCAGCCTTTCTCCCATATCTTGCATGGCTTTCTGGCTGCTTGTGGTTACTTGTTAATTTCTCTATTTGGTTTTCCTTCCTGCTCTTTTGTGGCCGTACGGGTCGGATAGGTTTTTCTCCTGAACACGGACACCAAGGGCTTTCTGGATGAGCGGGCTGGCTGAGCTGTAAACTGGGCTCCTAAGCTGGCAATCCAGAACACAGCATTTGGGGGATGCAGAGGGTCGGAAGTCTAGAATCCATCCCAGAGGGTGATTCGTTCCCCATCCTGTGTGTTTGTTGTGAGAGTGCGTTGGTGTGTGGTGGTGGTGATGGTGATGGTGTGTGTGTGTCTGGGTGTGTGTGTGAGAGAGAGACAGACAGAAAGAGAGAGAGAGCGTGAGGACAAGTGCTCACGCCTGCTGCGCATAGCTTCCCCATACACGATACAGGATAGTCGATGGAGCCTTTTTTATTTAAAGAACGATGACAGATGTCACTTTCCTGGGATCGTCCCTTTGGGTCATCTGCAGAGGGCAATGTGGGGCATGAACGCTGGGGCTGGGACCGGGTTGGGGGTCGGAGTAAAAGTTGGCAGGTTTTCCAGAGAGGATGCTTTCAGCTCTTCCCCCCAGGCAAACAGTTGGAAGGATCCCATTCCCCCAAAGAGAGGATTCCATAAATGATGATGGCCAGCTTCTCTGGTTGTAAGTGTACCTCCTTCATATCACAGCTTAGAAGTACATTATAGAACAAATAGCCATTTGCATATGTCCATAAGCAAATTTTATTCAATGTTTCTGAGTTTTTTAAAAATAGAAAAGTAAACTATATTCAAGATGATTTGATTTTTTTAAAGACCTGTAAATTAGTCTTAGTATTTATTCCATCCGCAGTCTGTTAATATCTGTTAGGATCCTAAGTACACATTTGGCAGATGTGATTAACATACAAGCCAAACCACCATCACCAGGCTAAAGGGGGCAAAGGGTTTCGTTGTAAAATAGCACTGCTGTTGATCATTTTGCAGAAAACTTCTGCAGAGGTAGACTTTCTTACAATGCAACTTTAGATCATAAGATCTCTGGGTTTATGAACCAAAACTAACTCAGTTGTCACATCTGTTGTAAAATCCAAATTACTATGTATAGTTGAAGTATACTGGCAACTTGTAGACAAACTGTTGCTGACTGCTACAATCAGATAATGGTACAGAACTTACAAGGGAACCTTTTGTTTTTCTTTTTTTCCCTTTGAGCAGTGTTATCCTGTGTTCTAGCAATTAAACAGAAACCTGTTCATATGAGAACTCCTACCTGATTCATATCTGGGGCTTAAAAACCTGGTTTATTAGATCACATTTTCTTAAGGAAGATGGATGGCCTTAAAACACAAAGGATAACTGCTCCCTCAATAAAATAAGCAAATATAGGTTTTAAGAGTAGAAAGGAAATTTTATTTTGACCACAAAGCACTCTACTAATACACAAACTCGGAGGGTTACCAGGGACTTCAGATGAGGGCCATCTAGTTTATTTGTTGTCATTTGAAAAGATTTAAACAATCGCAGACCTGAAAACCTATCTTCTCTCCTCCTCCTCCTCCTCCCTCTTTATCTTCTTTTTCTCCTCCTTCTCCTCCTTTCCCCCTTCCCTCTTCTCTCTCTCTTACAAATGCCCACTCTTAAAGAGGAACAATGATTACACATAGGAAATTCTACCTTCTTTAATAATTAATTTACACACTCTTGAGCAAAATCTATGACTTTCATTAAAAAAAAGATTAGTATTTTAATGTGATTTTGATGCTTTCCTCTGTAAATAGAAACTTTAATTTTTATTAGAGCTACTTACTGAAGGAAAAAATGATAAATTTCTCTGTATCCAGAGGCAAGTGTTCTTATACTATTTTTGGACCCTGTTATATGATGTGTTTTTAGGTTATTATTTTTATTCAGTTAAGTTTTATTTAATCCTTATCACAGCATTTACAATGCCAACTTTTTTTGGAGTTTAGATTGCTTTTGTGTATGTGCACATATAAAGGTGATAGAGAAATCTTAAAAATGTAAGAAGAAATATATTTGAGATATGATGCATGTGCTTCCTATGGTGTTTTTTTCTTTATGAGTATTTATTTACTGCATGCATTTTCTATAATTGTGTTACAAGTGTTGCAATATATAATTGTAAAAATTTATGAAATATATTCTATGAATTCAATCTATAAATAAAGATGAAGAAAACTACTAGAAACATCTATATTGAAGTTTCTAGGTAGTAAACAAACCCTCACAATTTCTGGAAAAAAACTAATTAACATTACCAAATTTTGTTGCAAAATGCCCTCATCATCACATAGTTAAAAAACTACAAAATATGATAATGCTTGTAATGAATGCCTTATGACTTGAGGTAACATTATTACAGATATGTGTACTTTAAATCATTCCCAACATCTGAATGATTTTATAAAATTGTGAATTAGTATTTAAGTAAACATTATTTCTATGACTTTTCTGTTCAGTGAAAAGAAAGATGAGGGCTGTAAGTAGGAATGAGACCCAAGAGAGACAAAATAAGGTAGATGAGACACAGATCCAGTAAGAGAAAAGAGATGTAAGATATGAGCAGAATGATGCCATGAGAGGGAGTGAAAGATGGATCAGAAGAGCTTATAGAGATGCCCAAAGAAGATGAGTGATGTACCAGTGGAGACTTGGCTAAAGAGGATTGTCTTTAGGACTCATGACTTCCTAGCACTTTAAGTTAAAAGTGCAAGGAAAAAGTCCGAGTGGAAACTCCTACATACTATTCTTATTTGAGAAAAGAGATTCATCTTCATGTCCTGATGGATAAATTTCCATAGTGTATTGTAGAATGGAAGGCCTATTTGTAATGGTGTCATTGGCAATTTTCTTTTCCTACATAACAAACATTTCTCCCCCTCTCTGTCAGATAACTGGGGAAGAGTATAAGTCCTGATTTAGGGTATTTTAATTTGGAATGCTTCCTACACTATTCCAGAACACACAAAATAGACCATTTTCAAATTGGTCGTTTTCAAAGACCTTAAGGTATTGCCACTAAGTGGCACTTTGATTTAGTTCAGGGCACGTTTTTATTAATGCACACTGAAGAAAAATGAATGAGTAAAATACATATATGATCGTTTCTTTGACAGTACTGAAAGCCACAAAAAGAACTCAGTTTCTTACATTAAATACTTTTATTAGCTAATTATCAAAATATTCAAAGTTGTCATCCCAGAAAAGAAGTTGGAAAATAATACCTGCCTCAGCTACTAGAGAATAGAAAGACTAAAACTCTTGACTATTCATTGTTCTATTAAATAAGTCAAGCTTTACATCACTGCAGTTGCAGAGGGCTATATAAGTATTTTTCCTTGATGCCCTTTAGCTTCAGAAATTAATTGTAAAGAAGATTATTTTGATGGTTATTAAGAAATGATAAAAAGACCCAAACCAAATAGGAAAAATTGTTACCTTGTTTTAGATCTTTGTTTTTGCAGATAAAGCACCATGAGTATTTTTTCTAATTCTTGTCCAAGAGAACTTGGAGTTTTAATATCAGAGAGTGCAGGCAGGTCAGAAAGCAAATGTCTAAAAGTCTCACTCTTATGCAATGGATTTTCTTTACTAAATTCTTCAATGTTTAATGTGGCAGTAAAATATTAAATTAAAAATTGGTATTCAGTAAATGTGAAAAATCAGCCAATACATTATAGTGTTATCTCTCTTTATCTACCTATCTATATAAGAGTTACATTGTCAGATTTCATGATCAGCATTTAATTTCATTTGAGGACCAGCTGATTAAATGTTATTCAGTCATTTACATATAGTTAAATGGATGCTTAAAGAAACAAGAATGTATGATTAAGAAAACATTTTAATGCATTTAGAGACATGATTCAACATATATTCAAATTAATAAAGTTCATTTTTTTAAGTAAAAATTTAAATGGTCCAGTTGTGGTTTATTGTTATTTTGACTGTGTGAACAGAACATAAATGGGCTTCCACATTAGAATAACTTTATGTGACTTATACTGACTTTTACAGCAATTTAAAACTACTGCTTTCAAGTACTAGAAATATGATTATTTTAAGCATTCAATGAGTTTGGCTTTGTATTCACACTTGATGAATATAGTTCATAATCCATAAAGAATAACAATTTACTTTGAAAATTGATATTTTCATTCATAGTAAAGTTAAGCAAAATCAAATTTTTGAAGAACTTGCATCACTTTCCTGGGCTAATATTTTATATGACTTACATTTTTGGAAATGATAAAAGGTTTTAGAAATTAATCTGGGCAGTAAATGCAGACATTTTAATTCATGGGATAATGAGGGGATAGTCATGTCTGTTAAAAGTAGTCACATAGTCAACAATGCACTGTCTTTTATTAGAGAATGATGTCAAGATTATAATTAAAGCAATCTAGTCATGTGCCAGTGCACAGAACCTCCACGTGTACATTCATTTTAAATGCACACTTCTGTATAACCAACAATATTTGTATTTATCTAATACTTTAGCTGGATTTCATATTTGTCCCAAACACTCATTATTGGGTGAGGGATATTATATTAAATAAATGATGCATGGTATGATGGAGAATATCTTTGGATATTTATATATGATATTAACCTCAGTGTATAGTACATGAATGCCAATAAATAATTAAGAAGTGATGGTCTTCAGACATTGATGTTTTAGATGGTTTCATACAGGAAATCCCAAATAACTGTATAAAATATCAAGTCTGAATTGTTTGCTGCTTTCTTAAGTAAACTTATTTTGTCTTAATGAAATCTCTAGATGTTTTAAAAGTGCTTCCAGCTGGCAACTGTAATTGTGAGAAATCCTAATCATAATATATTATATTTCAGTTGGCAATCTATATCTCCAGTGGCACTTTATCTGGTGCATTTCAAGAAACAAATGATTTAGATATATCCACTCAATACATCTCAAATATATATTAAAACTGCCCTAATTGACAAAAACTGAAAAGATCATGTTTTCAGAGAAAGGACATCAAACCTTTCCCCAAAAGGAAAACAATTAGGTATTAATGATATTCTTGTTGCATATTCAAAAGGTCTTTGGTAGCATTTTTTTCCTCCTTTTCTTCCCTTTCACCATCTCAACCTGCAAAACTCTTCACTGTCACTTCAGATCACACAATTTTAAAAAGATAAAACAACATTTAAACACATTTGCTTTGGAAGGGAAATCGAGCATTTGCACCCAATAAGCCTGATTGTGGAACTGCATGCAAATTGTGTTTTGATTTATCTCTTTTACACTTTTTTCCATTTGAATTGATCTTGCATTAATTTCACCAAGCGGCTCTGTGAGGCTGCAGATGTTGCCCTGTGTTTAATAAATCAATGAGACAGATCTGAATGAATCACTTCAGATGGATTCTCTGCTCGGTTTGATGTCTAGATGTTATTCTTAGCTTGTTATCATGACAGATGCATTAATGTTCCCATACACTGCCAACAATGTCAAAGAGATTGAAGCTTCTAAAGTGGCTGCATCCTTTTTTACATTTTCTGCTAGAACAACTAAATTTATTTTATTTTATTTAGGAATCAGAGAAAAATAACAAACCAATCATAAGTTTCTTCATGGGAAATATTCTTAATTTTCATGCTACGTTAACTCTTCCAAAATGGTGGAAATCAGTATCTTAAAAGCTAAATATAGTGTAGCTGCTTAATAGTGCCTCCACATTAATATGTAATCATGGTAGGAAAAATGAGAATTAGTAATCTATGATTGGGACACATTGAAAGTGTCACTATAAATAGAATAATGCTGTATCCAAATTGATTACAGAAGGGTGTTAGTTTTTAAATCCTTACTAATAACCTTCTTGTTGGCTTAATGCAGCTGCAATATACTCTTACCAAGGGATTTAGAACTCCTTCAGGATTTAATATTTCTTTTTAGTAAGAAGGAGACAGCCTGTGCATTGTGTATTTATAATTTCCTCACTTTGCAGTGCTGAAAATCTTAGAAAAGTTTATTTCATTTTAGTATGTCTCAGCTAGTTATATTTTGGGTAATTATTTGTAAATTACAAATCATTCAATAACAGTAAGTGCTACTTTTATAATTTAATTTCTTAGACTATAGAAAAACATATGCACTCCAAAAGGAACTTCTATAACTCTAGTGAAATTTATTACCTACCTGCATTAAATATCATCACTATCATACTTTGTTTCATTTCATCCATGGCATCATTGCCTTGGTTTTTGGAGAGAAACAATTCTGTTAATTGTTGTGAAGTATTTTGAGTTTAATGTTATCAGTGTTATAACTTTTTAGTTAATCTCTGATATTTGAAAATACAGATTTTAAAAAAGATATTCAGTTTTTCTCTTGTTTAACTTTCTGGAGAATATATATTTTTAAAAAAGATATTCAGTTTTTCTCTTGTTTAACTTTCTGGAGAATATATATTTTTAAAAATCAGCTTTCAGAGGTAGTTCCTCTTTGCAGGCCTTTACAGTATTCTTTCATCATAATTTTACTGTTAGCTTTATTAGAATAGGAAAACAGGAAACATTGTTAACTGATACCGTTGAGGTCTCAAATTCTTCAGGACATTTTTATCTCCAGTGTTAGGCTAATCTTGGAAGCTTAAGATTCATGCTATGATCTACAGTATAGTTTAAAAAGAAGTTTCTAATGAAGTTCAGTAAGTTATGGACAAGAGTTAACTTTTTTTTTCAAATTTTGCTTAAAGCATGGGAATGTCTTCATGGTGAGATCTTGCCACATCCTTCTTTAAAGATAAATTTATATTTTAGAATTGGTGAAATTATTCTGCTGAGAATGTGATTATAAGATGTAATATACATTGTTTTATGCAAAATTGGATATAATATAGCTAAAGAGCAAACTGATATATTTATCGCTACCTGTAATGATATCCCTAAAATAAAACTGAATTTTTCACATAAAACAAAACCTTGGATTTGTAATAATAACTTCTGAGGAGTTATCTTTAACTTCAGTAATGTTCACTGTAAAACTTTAGTAAGCCTGATATTGTATACATATTAGGCACCTAATTCACATTTGTTAAATTAATACAATCATGGACACACACACACATTTATCCCTCTCATCAGAATTCTTTGCACAAATTGCTGTGCTTTAAAAAAAGCTAAGAAGTAGTTATGTAAAGTATACAATTATAAAAAGACACTTATCCTAAAATTTTAATTCCATTATAAAACCATTTGTAATCATGCCATAAAATTTTCATAAATATACATATAAAGCTATCAAAATCTATTATATGAAATTAGAATGTTTAAGTGAAATGTATCTTTAAAGAAAGTGACTTCTTGATTTTTTTTAGTGAAAATCCATAGGAGATATTCTAATATTATTGATAGGCAAAAATTAATAAATAAAACAAACCTACTACCATAAAATGATTCTCAACTATTTAGATTTATACTACTTGATGTCAGCACTAAACCAGGCAGTTGACTTGATCTTTTTTCAAACAGTGAATGCACGTTTATGAAAAATGAGTTAGTGAGAAGAGGGTTCTCCTTCCTTCTATCTACAGTTTGTGAATAGAAAGAGAAATACTTAAGTATAATGATTTACTTTTTTCTTGGATAATCTCAAGACACATCCAATTGCAACACATGAAGTATTCCCCCCCCCCCATTTAAAGGAATAGCTTAGTTCTTTCCGGTGTAATTAATTTTGAAGAGTAACATTTCCTTTCATCTAGGACCCCTAAGGTTGAAACTATTCTTATGCATGTACTATTTTGACCCATTACAATTATTTAGTTTATTAGAGCAAATAGTGGTGAAAACTTTGTGATTATACTACTGGAAAAATATATAGTACAGGAAAGTTTAAAAAATAATGAACCACAGTATTTTTATTGCTCTATAACCTTTTTATTTTTAAACAGGTTAATAGTGTATAATGTAGTGTGTATGTTAAGGTATAAAACATTTAGTTGCGATTGTGTCCAATGATCTTATCAGGTTGTTGACAACTGCTAGCTGCTAACAGCATTTAGGCTACATTTAGTCTATCTACTATTTATGTGATGGGTTAAAAAGAAAAAAGTAATATTGATCTGTCTCTGGATTAAAGTTTGAAATGGGCAACAGCCTGAACACAAAAGGCTTTTTTTTTTAAGATTTCTCAGCTTGCCATTGATCTCCTAGTTTTATTGCATTCATTATTTATTAAAAGAATTTGCAAGCTAAACATAATGTTAAGCTAGTTTGCACACAGGGACCGCACTTAGGAAATTGAATGGAAATTGCATTAGAGATGAACATCTGTGCTATTTTTTCACTCATGTGTTTATGGGTTTGTATAAAAGGTGTATTGGATTAACAGTTATAACCATTATAGCTTACAGCAATATGTTAGATTCTGAGCTTTTAGTTATTTTGGAAGAAGTCTGTCTCTCAATTGTTTGCCTAAGAAGTATAGTAATATCATCAGAAACAATATTTGGATAAATTTATTTTATTATTATATTTGTTAATGCATTATCTACATTATGTATCAGTTGTGAGACTCCCTGCTTTATTGAAGTAAAAACAGTTTTTAAAATGCATACTTAATTATCATGTAAGACTATACTATCTCTTAATGGATTTTGATAGTAGGATACATAGGTGCTATTTACACAGTACCTATTTTAAGAAAGTTGAGTTTAATGCCATATTAAAGCACACCAAATTCACAGAAATGATATAAAAATTTTAATGTGACCATCCATAAAATGTTATTATATATATATGTTAGGCCTTGATCCTTCTGAAAGGATAATAAACATTCAGGCACTGAAGACTTGCTCTATATAATACTACAGACAATAGGGTGAGATGCTTTATGATATGGTTCCCCTCTTGAATTCAATCCAAGCAAGTTTAATTATAAAAACTCAAGAGGAGCTCACCTGAAATAGTTCTCTGGAGGGCATAAGTTAGACCCTAGTGAGTATCTTCATTTCAATATTGTCTTTAATCTGTAAACTTTTGGAAAATTCATTCTATCCACTTAATTATTAGAATTTAATTACAAAAACTTCTTCACAATAATTTTGATCTCTCATGATTAGATTTGTCATAATTGTGTGCATGTGTGTGTGTGTGTGCATGCGTGTGTGTGTATAGAGTATATTCTGTGGTGCCAGGCAGTGTTTTTTCTGGGTGAAGAGAGTGAACAAAGCAGTCTCTTCTCTCATGGAGCTTACATTCTAGAATCATGCTGTCTTTAGCTTTTATATTTTATATATTTTATATCCCCCTTTTATATTTGTTAAATTGTGAAATCTTTGAGATTACAAATTTTTGCCTTATCCAGTGTTGAATAATTCTTAAATTTCCTTTCTCATATCTGCCTCATATGTTATATCAGTAAACACTAGACTTTTTTTAGTCTTTAGAATTATACCAGAAAGGTCCAACTAAAAATAGTCAGTTATTGATATATAAAATATTTTAGTTTTATGAATGTAGGGAATTACTTAGGTTATAAATAAAATATACATCAAGAGGAGCTTGGAAAAATAAAATATGGGATATATCAAAAAAAAAAAAGAGGAGCTTGGAATAAAACAGATATTTCCACTTAAGAATGGCTGTAGTTAATTGACTTTAATATCTTTTCTCTGACATATATTTGTTGCAAGGGATATGAGTCCTTAAAAATTGATAAAATTAGTCATTCTATGAGACATATGCTTTTGTAGTAGAATGTGCAACTATGGATTAGAAAAACATTTGTTTTTTCCCCATGTAAAAAAGTTCGCTTTCATTTATTTTCGAGTTTTAAATAGATCCTCAAGCTTGATATGCTTTGGTTATAGTGCTATACAATATTATGTGTCAAAAATTAAAACACAGATGAGAAAAAGTTATTTGTTTTTATTTGTTCAGAATACATTGACCCTTACATGTATTACATTTAAACATAAATAACTGGAAAATAAGATTACTTGTAAACATGTATAATTAAATGTTTAATGTTAATGTTAAATTTGTTGCCTTGAAAATAGAATATGATCTGCTAAACTTCTAAATGTATTTTGTAAAATGGTTTATGAGTACTATTTATGTTTTTATTTGAGGAAGACAAAAGGGGAATTCATTCATACAAAGAAATTTACTGCATAGTACATTTTATGCATTGAACACAAATTTTTGGTCTCATTTTATAAGCCAGTTAGAATATTCAGTTTGAACACACACACACACACACACACATGTGTATTGTGTGTATATACGTATATATAATATGTATATATTGTATATTTCCAATTCACCCCATTTGTCACTTCATTTGAACAAATGTTAAATAAGTTCCTGCTATTAGTCTGTACAAGGCTACTTTTCAAGGGGAGAGTAGTGATCTTAAGAACTATCCAAATTCTTTTTTGTTTTATCTCCAGATTACCTAGATAGAGTTTTATTGTTACATGGTTAACTCTCAGCTAACCTACATTAATGCAAGGAATAGTAAAATCGTGGAAAATTAAAATAACATTAATTGGGCTTTGCAGTACATTATAAAATGTTTATGGTACCTTTACCTGTCTAAATATATTTTGATTACTTTATTCTACTATTAAATTGTATTTACATTTTATAAATATGCACTGGTGGGAAGGAGAGATAGCCAAGAAACATGCTAAGGTTGAACTAAATCTGAAATTAAATGCTTCGTGTAGAAAACATCTGAAGTGAACAAAGCATAAGCAGACATAGAACTTATTTGTCATAGCTAACAACTGTGTACTGGATCATGTTAGTTAGCGCTTAACTAAATTAGTATATTTTGCTTGAATTTATGTTGTCTATGGAAAGACTTATCCACTTAATGGATACAGTACTCATTATAGCTGTTAGCAGATCAAAACCTGGCAAACTGCATGAGTCCAGTTGTTGACTTTAACATGCTTTCCTGTGCTTAGGACCCCTAAATAACCATCTTCCATAAGTTAAATAAACATTCGTTCACATCAGAGGAATCATGGCTTTTGGGTTAAAACACATTGATAAGTATAGCACTAAATCAGATTTTTGTGAAGTGTTTATGATTGGGATACTTAATCGATATTCCACTTGCAGTTTAAAAAATGGAACATTATAGTCTTGATGCTGATCATGTCTTGCAAGAGTGGGCATTTTGACGATGGGCACATGTTGAACATTGTGATCTCTGAAGAAGGTAGTAACTGCTCCAGAGCTTAATTGATGCAAGTACACTTGGCATAGCTGCTTTCTTGCACTTCCATTTGTTTTGGATTGGTCCTCATCATACTAGAAGACTGACAGGTTTTTGCTATTTTAGGGGCATGTTCTTTTTCATCAGGTTGTATGATGTTTACATAATCCCCATTTTGCCAGTCTAAAGCTTTTCTTATTCTTTGCAGTTTAGTCCCATTGAATTGAATGACTGCTCTTCTGTGTATTGTTTTGTTCCCCCCCCATGGACTCTCAGTTTTTAAATGTAAATACAACTCAAGAAATTCTGCATTTTAGATCTTTTCCTGTATTAGTGGGAAAAATGTAAAAGTGCCCATCAAAGAAGGGGCAGTGGAGCTCAATAATTTAAAGTTTTCTGTCCAATTAGGAAGGCTCTTGATTTTAAAGATAGGCAGACTCTAATTTGGGTCATGTTAGCATTGATGTAGCTCCATTTGTGCATGGACAAAAGAATGAAGCTAAATAAGGATGAAGAAAACTTGATGAGAAAATATTTCTCATGGAAATATTGAATGGACTAGGAACTAGATGATAGATTAGAGGAAGGCAGCATAATGTGGACTGATGAAGTCCTTTCCATAGCACTGTTGAATGATCTCTTTGAATGGCATTCATTTTATTTTAGTGGTTAGTTTAAGCAGATTCATGAGCAGGAACAGAACAGATAAAAAATATTAGCTATAAGTAAAGATAAAAACACTAAAGGCAAAATGTTATTCCATTTGCGGTGAGATGGTAGCATTTGAAACCATAATAGAACATTTGCATATGTGTTGTCACTAAAATAATATTCCTTTACTACACTAGTAAATGTTACATTAATTTCTAAAATATTTTATGCAGTGTCCATTTATACTTCTTCTGTAAGTTGCCTTACTATTACTGGTCTGTTAGCCTGATTCTAGCTTGCCGTAGTAGCACATTTTTGAAACACATGTTGAGTATGAATGTTTTAAAAAGGGTAACATTTTGCCTTTGGGTATGTGTGTGAAGTTTTTATTGTATTCAATAGTAACTAAGTTTGTATTTTAGGGAGTAATTTGAACCACTGCCTTCAAGATTGTTTAATGAACATTAAAATTTGAATTAAAGAACATCAAAGTGGAATTTTTGTCATTTTTGTATTTAATAAGTACAGTAAAGTTTAAATATTTCCTTCATGCCTTCTGCCTGAAAATATATCTGGAAGTTTAAAATTACTAGCTAGGTGTAATAGTAAAAAACTTTACATGTAGGGCTTCCCTGGTGGTGCAGTGGTTGAGAGTCTGCCTGCCGATGCAGGGGACACGGGTTTGTGTCCCGGTCCGGGAAGATCCCACATGCTGCGGAGCGGCTGGGCCCGGTGAGCCATGGCCGCTGAGCCTGCGCGTCCGGAGCCTGTGCTCTGCAATGGGGAGAGGCCACAACAGTGAGAGACCCGCGTACTGAAAAAAACAAACAAACAAACAAACAAAAAACTTTACATGTATATACTGGTTTATAGTTTATATAGTACTTTCATATACATTAGCTCATTTAATCTAATCCTTAGTCTATTTTTGTAATTTTGTTGTGAAATTTCTAAATTTTTCATAAACAGATGGGTGATCACTTTACAACATGATACTTCTGGGGGTCACTTAATCTCATATAGACTTTTTTCACTCAATGCTAAATCAGCATCATCCATAGTTATATGAAACTTATAATGCTTCTAGGGGAAGAGTAGTAGGAACAAGATCACAGTGGTAATGTTGGGGGGTCATATAGGGCCTTTTAGGACATTTTGAGGACTTATGAAATGGGGAGTCACTGCAGAGTTTTGAGAAAAGCTATCACATGATTTGACCTAGGTTTCTAAAGGATCACTCTGGCTGCTAAGTTGAGAATAGGCTTCAAGTGGGGCAAGGTTAGAAGCAGTTAGGATGTTACTGCAGTGAACAAGGAGAGAGATGGTGGTGGTTTAGACCATTGTGGTAGAGTAGAGATAGTAAGAATTGGTCAGATTCTGGGTGAGTTTTGAAAATAAAACCCATAGAACTTCCTGATGGACTAGATACTGAGTATGAGAGAAAGAAAAGAGTCACAGAAAACTCCAAAATTTTGGTCTGAGCAACTGGAAGGATGAATTTTCCATCATTTGTGAAGGGGAAGGCTGTAGGTGGAGCAGGTTCGGAGAAAAAGGTTCAGGAGTTCAGTGTTATACGTGTTAGTTTTTAGATACATTTTAGCCTTTTCAGCAAAGATGTAGTCATTGGATGTAAGTCTGGTGTTTGGAAGAAATACCTGAACAGGAAATATAAATTTTGGACAGGAGTGACTGTAAGTAGAAAAAAGGAGAGTTTCAAGGACTGAGTTCTGGGTCTCACCACATAAAGAGACTAGAGAAAAGAGGAGGAATCAACAAAAGCCTTAGAAGGAACATGCAAGGAGGTAGGAGGAAAACCAAGAGAGAATGGTGTCCCAAAAGCTAAGCACAGAACATGTATCAAAAAGGAGGCAGTGATCAACTATATCAAATGCTGCTAATAAGCCAAAAACCATGAGGACTGAACATTGGCCATTGGATATGGCAATTGCAGTCATTGGTGAGCTTTATGAGAGTAATTTTGGCAGGATAATAAGAATGAAAAGTCTGAGTGACATGTTTAAGAGAGATTATTAGGAGGAGATGAATTATAGACAACTCTTTCCAGGGATTTGCTGTAAAGAGAGCAAACAACTGGAGGTGGGAGGGAGTAAATTGAGAGTAGGGGGGAATGGATCAAGAGGTTATAGCATGTGCTACTAGGAATAATCCAGTAGAAATTTTAAAAAATGATGTTGTATGAAAGAGAGGAGTATTGCTGAAGTGATATTCTTGAATAGGAGATAGCAGATAGGATCTAGTGCACAAGCAGAGGCATTGGCTTTAGGTAGGAGCAAGGTTAGTGCATTTCCATTAACAGATGGTGGAGATTCTGGTTGCACCGGTATTGGGACTCCATGGGAGTCCTCTTCTGATTGTTTCAATTTGCTCAGTGAAGTGGGAAACAAGTCATTAGTTAAGAATGAGGATTGGAAAGGAGGTTTTGGAGATTTGAGGAGAAAGAGAAAATGTAAAATAGCCATCTTTATGAGTAGGAGAGTAAACTACTTAAAGTTTAGTACGATTGCCAGGCAACGTTAAATGCCCATTGAGATTTTTGGTCATAAATCAGAATGGTCACTATGGCTGTGTGTTTTAATTCCACCATGTAAAGCTGCATCATCCTGATGCAAAGAATGCAAATAATTGGATTTAATAAGAACTGTCGTTTTGCTAAGTCATATGAGTATAGCAAAGCCAGAGGGTGCAAGAGAGTTGAGGGTTCATGCAAAAAGTGATTATAATGAATGACAACACACTTTAAACTAGTAAGGAAAAAAGAGGATTTCAAGGAAGTGAGAGACAGTGAAAGGATGGTGGTATCAATGAATTGGAGGTTCCAAGAAGAGGTCAAAGGATTTTTGGAGTTGGAGTACTAGAAGGAGTGAACCAGAAAGAAGTAGTGGTAGTTAGAGGGTAGGATGCCTGAAATTAAGAATATGGAGGAGTTGAAGTTATTGCTAATTACAAGGTTTAGGGTATGGCCGTGGGCATGAGTGGCAGAAGTAAAGAGAACAAGATCTTTGGACGAGAGGAGGTAAAAAAACGGAAAGACTAGAACGTTGGTCATTTCATCTATGTGTACGTTGTTCATTGAAATTCCTAAGGATTAAGAGAGGAGTTTTGATGAGCTTCAAATTTTGTAGTATATATAGTAATGCTGTTAGAGTTTGCTTTGTTAAAAAAACTAACTTAATTTCTAAAATTTTAAAATTAAAGTTATCGGAATTAAGAACTCAGGGAGATCAACTTGACAAATGTATTCTTTAAAAATAATCCACATTAACTATATTATGAAGATTTGAATATTTACTTAATAATCCCTGTTTTGCCATGGGCATGCTGTGCTTCAGTTCAGCCGTCTTGAAGAATATGAAGAAAAATAACTTTTTCTAAATAACTGAAATAATGTTTGGTTTATTTCATGTGTAACTAACATTATTTTACAACAGATGAGGTACTTCATTTTATTATGAACTGATTTTATACCAGAAGCATTATTGGTCCCAGGATGTGTGTTTGTTGATCTTATTAGTATGTCATATACTCATGAAGAGTACATTAGGCTCCTACTTTCATTTCAACACATTGGTAATTTATAAACAGAGTACTACAAAGCTGCTAGGCATGGTCCAGAGCTAGGAAATAGTCATGGTTCTTTACTTATAGATGGTTCATAATGTATTCAAAGTGGCATAAACCCAATCAATATATATACTTAACACCTGCTGTTCTGATTCATGTATTATTAACCTCACATGGAATCTACTTAAACAGCTCCTGCTGTAGTCACTACTTCTCCTCACTGCTCTTTGACTCCTTTTGGGATTTCTGTGACCTTGGAGATTTGATGATGAAGAAATAGTTAAGCTTTAAATCAGGTTCTCATGTGAAATCATAGCAGAGAAAAGCCGAGAAGTTGGTGATCTCAGTCTTAATTCCTTGCTAATTACCTAGGAAACAAAGTTTTTCTGGTGGGGCATGCCCAGCCATTCACCTGGCACATTAATAAAGTGGTTGGGAAGAAAGGTTTGGTCAGCATTTGCAAACTAATAGATTGTGTCACAGATTCTGAGTGAGTTTTAATTTCTGCAGCTGGAGAAGAGCAAGGGAAGCCAGATGTAGTAACATCTGCTTTTAAGACTCTTGTTTAGGGAAAAAAGGCAAATCCATTGTTAAAATTTGATTTTAGCTCTGTTGGGTTGATTAAAAAAAAATCTCGTTTCCCTTCTTTATATAGCACTGAAAAGAGACATGTGCGTACACTAGACACTGGGTTATCTTAATCAGGATAGGCTGTGCCAAGTGTTGTGGAAAAACTATTTTAGGCACTAGGACCCTAATATCAACTCCACAAAAACCAAGTAAAGGAACAAGTGATTACTCATCCTGCCCAGTATTTCAAATTTGATGAGTTTAGAACTGCAAATGAATATTTTATGCAAGCATGGATCTTTGGCGGGTTTGTTCAAACTGAATGGAAGTGAACTAAAGTAATGTAAACTGCTTAAGAAAACTGAAATCAGAAAATGTTAAGGTTGAGATTCCTTTCCAGGAAGAATTGCAGTATAGAAATACTCAAGGTCTTGTTGAAAACAGCCATCTTTAAAGATCTAGCTGAAGTCTTAGCTCCCTCTATGAGGACTTCTTATATCACCTGCAGTGATCTCTTGCTTCTCTGAACTTTGATCTGCAGATAGCCTTTCTTCTCCTTCCCCTTTCCCCTCCCCTTCTCCACCTCCTCCTCCTTCTCATTTTATAAATTGTTTTAAGCTGTATATGTTTTCTCCCTCCCAAAACTACCTTCCAAATTCCTCAACTTCAAGCAGTCTGATGTATTGTTTTATCATTCATAGCACCTAATATAGTACATGGATGTAAGTACTCAAAATGTTTTCAGTTTGTTGCTTTGACAGTGTAACTATGATTTATTATAATTAAATGCATTTAACTTAGGGAAATGTTCATATTTTAAGGAAATTTTTTGTTATACCTAAGGGGTATATTTTTCTGATTCTGATTGACAGCTCCTCTTGAACAATGAAAGCCTAGGGAATTACTATTCTGTCTCAGACAGCCACATTTGTTCTAACACTTTCTAGATGTATGACCATCTAAGCCTCAGTTTTTTCATCTAAAAATGGGGATACTATTAGTCACATAACTTCTGCGCTGGTTAAGAAGATTAATTGAGATCATGTACATAAAGTGCTTAGCACATAATAAGAGCTCAGTAAATGTTAGCTCTTCTTAGTGAAAGTGGTATCACACTACTATGTGTGAGCACACACATACATTCGGAACACAAGAAAAAGAGCAAATCTCAGAATAAAATGAACCAGTTTTCAGAAATTTTTGCTGCTAGAACTAAATTAACTGGTTGACTGTGACACTGCATGTACTTCATTTTCTAGGAAATTCCTGTCTGTTGACTTTCTAGGCTGATATGGCAGCTGGTAGGCCATTTATTACTAGTTCTATTTTCGTGGAAAATTCAGCCTTGTGTGTCATTTAGAGTTTGTGACACATGTACCCTCCCAAGGCTTAATGAGTTGTCTGCAGATGGGCTGTTATTTATTACAGTCATGTAGGATAAAATTGATTGTCTTCTAAAATTAATTTTTCATTTGCTTCCAGCCTTGCTTTAATAGAGGACACACAGTTGCCTGTTTGCAGAAATACTGTTTAATCACATTAATATCTCAGCCCCCCCAGGCTGAAGAAGATAATTGTACAAACGAACAGCAAAATCTGTATCTTTAACTTCTTTTATGATTAAATTATGCAAATGACTTATCTCCTGCCCTTCCAAGCACTAATCATCTAATTAGGAATGATGTGTTAAAGGGATGGTTTTGAATCAGGAGAGGGATGAATGCAGAAAGCAGAAAATGGGAGCTGACAATGAAACTACTGAAGGCACAGTAATGTGTACTAGATGAATCTACATATATGGTACAAAAAGAAATGGGAAGGCTCATACATACTATCCATAGACCTGACATGTGTCATCTTTTGGCAGGAAATATAGCTCCCTACCTCTGATGACATTTTTTTTTGGATTAACTTCAAATTCTTAGTAAGGCAAGTGTTAAGTTTCCTGCATTCTTGAAAACTCAAGAGATCTAGGGGTTTTATTATCTCACCCAATGAAGACGTTGGCTTGCTTTTTGAATCCATGGAGGATAATCGGCCAAGGAATGGGACTGCATATTGATTATGAATATACACAAGGTTTTCAGATTACTGGTTTAACAAAAGCAGTTCCCTTTTCCCTGAAAATTAAAGTCAGGACATGCAAACCCAGAAAAAATATAGTCCTCCTATTAGGGAACTTAGGTTTAAACTCCAAGCATCATTCCAGGTATTTATTTGCAAGATCTTACCTTCTCAGTTTTGTGCTTCTGCTTCCAGACATTGATTGTGAAGAGATTTTAGCACAATTGTCCTATTAGCTGTGGCCATAATTATTCTGTACAATATAGAGATCGTTTCTTTATCAATGATAAATACTTATTATGTTAATTAATAACTATAATGATAATAAATAATATTATTAATGTTCCTTAGCAACCATGTCAAATTTTATACATTGACATAGTACTTATAGTGTAAAACAAAACATAGTAAATCAGACCATAGCAATAAAATTACTGTGGGTATTTTAGAGCCTCTTAAAATTCTTTCTTATAGGTACATTTGTGAGAGTCAGAAATCATAATGTTTATGTCCTTTTAATATAGTCTTTAATTGATTTGAATTTTGTGCTGGTTATTACAGTGAACTCCAAGGTATTTTCTTCATATAATGTAAACCATTTCCCAACATATTTGAGAACAAAATATCAAGAAATATATACAAAATAGAACATAATTTTTTTTGTACCAGATTTGTACCAAATAAATATTCTCAAGTTCTTGAAAGTCATGAAAGTGCTATCATTCTGTTACTATTTCTCATTGAGCTTATTCTCCTGCATGTGCTCGTTCAGTTCACCGAGAAGACCCAGTGATCACCAGCAGCTGCTGTTTATTGGTGTGTGGCATATCCTTACTATATTGATGCCAACTGGATATAGGCATTTATTTAACATCTTTTCATGTTAAGAGTAGGCATCAAACTATAGTTTATCTGCTTTTATTGAGGAAAAATGTTTAAGCTGTTTATTCGGACAGTTGAAGCCAATGAGTCTGACTTACTGGACTTTCCAAGGTTGACATTTTTGAACTTTGTTGTTGAGATTTCACATGCATTCCTGTAGAGGACAGCCATTTATATTTAGATTTCTACAGTGAGGAGACCACTGCCTTCAGGATTGCACTGAATTCAGAAGGGTTAATTTAGCCTATGGAAGTGAATAGTGAGTCCTTTATAACTTATTTCATTGCCATCCCATGAAGCTTTTTCTCTCTTTTCCCTTTGGAAACTAACATGATTATTACATTTCTCACACCCCGCCAAAGTCGTGCATTACCATATCATATGATAAAAAACAATGAACTGAATATGTCCCTATTAATACATTCTTTTTTGAGATTGAGTTAATCCTTAGTCACCACTGTGGTTTTCTAATGAGTCTAAGTAAGTTTATCAGGACTTCCCTGGTGGCACAGTGGTTAAGAGCGTGCCTGCCAATGCAGGGGACACGGGTTCGATCCCTGATCTGGGAAGATCCCACATGCCACGGAGCAACTAAGCCCATGGGCCACAACTACTGAGCCTGTGCTCTAAAGCCTGTGAGCCACAACTACTGAGCCCGTGTGCCACAACTACTGAAGCGTGCGTGCCTAGAGCCCATACTCTGCAACAAGAGAAGCCACTGCAATGAGAAGCCCGTGCACCACAACAAAGAGTAGCCCCCACTCGCCACAACTAGAGAAAGCCCGCACACAGCAACGAAAACCCAACACAGCCAAAAATAAATAAATAAATAAATTTATTAAAAAAATAAGTTTAACAGACATTCCTTTGGTTTTAAAGGCGCCAAAGAAGAATGGTTTGAATATCTGGGAATAGTAGTAATCGATTTTATAATTCCTGGCTTCTAGTAAGTTTTCCACAGCATGTAATTTGTATATGATGATAGAATAGTGATATCCAAACTCATTTTTATTATTTTATTATAATAAAATAAGTACTTCTATGATTTATCATTTAATTCTTTACATACAAGATTAACAGGAGATCTGCTTTAGTTGACTGAGAAACTCAGTCACAACATCAAGTGCTACCCGTATCTCCTGGGCTCTTAAAACACCTTTACAGAATCCTTGGGTTATGAGAAGCAGATTTTAAAACATAGTTTGGAGCAATTAAGTGCTTTTTAAGTATTATCAAGAAAATTAGAAAACAGTTTGAATCTAAAACTCCACTATTTTTTCTTCATTTAAGGCCTAGATGCATAAAACAAGCTGACTATCCACCAAATGGGAGATTAGGTACCCTCTACAGGAAGCTTATCTTCTCTGAGAATTGAAAAAACACTCAGAGAAGTTTATCATCTACTGTTACATTATAGTCAGAATTAAGAGATCACTTTCTTAAAATTCCAAACTACAAGCAGTTGGGCTTGTAATATGCCTCAGGAGGACTTAAAGGAATAGGAAGTATGGGAGATTAATGTGCTACCATTTTATTTCTCCTCCTCTTCAATGATTGGGAAGGTGAGTGATCTTTGGAAAACCTGAGCTTGCCATCCATTTATGGTGACTTGGTATATGTCAAACCTTAGTAAATCATCTGGTGGTGAAGGATATATGCCTCTGGTGAACCCTACCTGTAAGAGGCAACCTTCTTTATTCCCTAAGAATATAGGGAAGCACCATCAATAGTTTTTCTCAGTGTTCCTCTCATTCATGTGACTATTTCTTTTCTCTAATCCTTTATACTGTGTAGTGGTAGGGAATCTTAATGAGATGGGACAAGGCCTAACCCCAGGCTGTAATTTCTAGGTAATCAGTTTAAGTGACTGAAGCAGAGGAAGAACATGTCTTTTAGTTTGCTAAAGGGCCTGATTCCTTACCCAGTGCATACTTAACCTTCTGGCATGCCTGGTTCTCTAGAATCTTGCCCTTGGTTGATACCAGTTTTGTGGTAGTGATTAATTTCTGTATTTTTTGTAGGAGCTCTTGAAGTTCACTCCTTTTCACAGTTCTAATAAACCATTCAGAATTATATTTATTCAATTTAGAGCATTATATAGCCTTCTTTCATACATATTCTCTATATATAGGTTATTAAATAAATTTTGAATAACTTTCTAATGCCCCATAGCATTAGTTTCATAACCTGATTTATTAAATGGCATTCATTACCATGTATCTGTACCCAAACAGACATGGCTGCTATACTGTAATTAAATGAAAATTTGTAGATTAAAGTTCCTAGAAAAAAATCAGTCTGCAATCTTTTTATAGGGTTTGAAGTTATAATAATAATTTCCATTTATTGAGCATCATCTGTGAGGCAGACACGGTGCTTGGGACTTTCCATTTGTTACCCAATTTAATCCTCACAACCACCATACAAGTTTGCTACTGCTAGTCTATTTTTACAGTTGAGAAAGCTGAAGCTAAGGGAAATTAGATAAAAGAGCTAGTCAATGGAGAGCCAGGAATTTTCTGACAGCAAACCTATGCTCTTTTTGACTATTCTATTCTGTACTAACTAAAATAATACATTAATTAAACATCTGTAAATTGGGGCACCAACTGGATCAGACTTGAGGAAAGGATATTTGATATAGGGACAGAAAATTGAAATGATCTATATTTGGTTGCTTAGAATATAGAGCACATTTTGATCACTGATACATACTAGTGCATTTTTGAGGGGTAGCACATATATTCCCATCAAGCTCTGATTATGAATGGAATAGAGATTGTCATCTGTATAATGAATATCTGTTTATTTTGACAAGTCAGTTATTCATTGAACTTATCAGTAAACATTCCAAATAATGAAAAATATATTTCAGAGGGAAATAGAGTCATTGAACCTACAATTGTTCTGTTTCTCTTGTCTACTGCCTTTAAATGATAAAATGGTGTTTTGAATACAGGTAGTAACAATCATCTAAAAAATAATTCAGGCAGTTGAATGTTAAGTAGGATGTTTATAGGGAGCTATAAACTGGAAACAATCTTACATCTCTACTGCACAGGATTTAATTACGCAATTTGCTGTGACTTCAAGGAGAATGAAAGACCACGTTCCATTCAACATTACAAAGGAAGCACATTGGGGAAAGGAATAGTGAGAATCCATACAAATTGGGGTCCATACCCCAGGCAGGGGTATAGAATAAGTCAATTAACATTTTCCTAATAATAGTGGTGATCTAAATTGTAGGGCATATATGGATTTCCTTTTTCATACATACATTTTCATGACACTTTGTCAAGTTAGTACTATCTCATTTTGCGAATGGAGGCACCAAGTCTTATAAGGATTGTGTCCTATCAAAGCCAAACTGACAATGGTGGAAAAAAAATGGACATGTACTTAATTTGAGTCCTCTAGTCATCAGACAATGTTTTCTATAATGTCATTTTCATTGCTATATAACTCAATTTATGTAGGGATCTTGGAATAGCTTATTAACAGTAGTTAATGAAATATTATGGTTACATAGGATGACAATAAAATTTAATGAGAGGTATTTCATTATAACAGAGTGAGATGTCTGACTGGATATTGTGAAAACATGGTCAGAGATGTCAACTACCTCGAGATTATAATTGATGCTATCAGAGGAAAATTTCTCCTAAATTTCTGCCGTGGCATAAACCACTATAAGAGTGTATAGAAAAAGGTTTACTAATGGTCTCTCTTTCAAATCTTACCATATAAGGGAGAAACTGCAAGATATTTTAGTTGATATATACTTCTTATTCAGTAGTAACTAATGAGGTAACTTGCCATTTGACTTAGATGTTTTTTGGGAAAACACTTAACAAAACTTTTCCAATTTGAGAACAGGAGGGTACCAGTATGTATCTAAGTCTGAGATTCCACTATGAGAAAGAAGGAAACTCTAGGACATAGAACGTCAGAAGAGTTAGAGTAGAGAGGAAATGCATACCAAGGAGATGGGATAAAATAAATAATAATGGGCTTCCAAGATTGATTTATTGTCATATACTTCTAAAATGGTTTGCAAATAACTATTGACCTATCTTCGGGCAACTATTAATAAGGAACTGTTATGTCAGTAGGGAAGGAGGTTGTTTTATTGGTTAGATAGTCTGTTTAACTCCAGAGAAAGGGAGCTTATAAAATTTTATGTGGTCTGGAACATATTTAGGTATCTGTACAACTGATAAAACAAAAGGGATACTCAATAGTAATTCCAGACCAGCCAATGTCTGCTGATAGTGTAATTAGCATGAATTGTTAAGCCCATTTTCTCTGGTCTTTATTTTCTTTTTTCTCTTCCACTGTTTAAATGCTGTAAATCAATAACTAAGGGAAGATAGGGAGGATAGTAATTAAAACTCAGGGCAAATCAGTAGTTGGGAAGAGTTGTGTTGATCTTTACTCCAACCTTCAGTCTGGTTATAGGTAAGGAGATATTCTTTGATGGTGCCTACAATAGAGTATTTCTGTGGCTGCAACACTGATCTTACCAGATAAGGTACTTGAGATCAGTTTCTGTCTTTTTAATATAAACCTTGTGGTTGGCTGAATAATGGCTCCCCAAAGATTTCCACATTCTAATCCTCAGAACCTGTGAATATTACCTTACATGGCAAAAGGGTTTTGCTGATGTGATTAAGGTTAAGGATCCTAAAATAAGGAAAGTATCCTGGATTTTCTGAGTGAACCTGACATAATCAAAAGGACCCTTATAAAACTTAGGTAGGAGTATCAGTCAGTAGCAGGAGATGTGATGATGGAAGCAAGAGGTTGGAGTGATGTGAGGAAGGAGCCATGAGCCAAAGAATGCAGGTAGTGTCTAGAGGTCGAAAAAGGCAGGAAAATGGATTCTCCCCTGAAGGAACCAGGCATGCTGATACCTTGAGTTTAGACTTCTGCCCTCCAGAACTATAAAAAAATGCATTTGTGCTGTTTTAAATCACTAAGTTTGTAATAATTTATTACAGCAGCAGTAGGAAACTAATATATACCTTAAACTCAGTTGTCTCTTCCCATAATATCTATTACGTGACTGAGTACATGGTAGACAGTAAACATTTTTTGCTTGGCTATATTACCAAAAAAGCTAGTAAAAGATTAACTAGAAGTGACTTTGAGAATCTTTATATAATCAGTGGGCAGTTGAAAAGATTTGGAAAATCTTCAACATTTTTGTAAAATGCTGGAATTTGTCCCAGAGAGATTAAAGATTAAGGTAGCTAAATTCTATGCAAAATACTATAGGTCTCCATATTCACACAAATATTTAGAAAGTATAGGAAGTTAGTTGTCATTAGATATTTTGACTGTGTTATCATTTAGCTCTGGCAGAAATGTCTGAATGCAATGGACCATCCACATTGCTACTTTTATCGCTGGAATTAAAACCGAATTATATTAAATAGGAAGAAAGATAAGTTGGGGGGTTTGGGGGGCTTTGGTTGCATTCACCTTCATAAACCATTGTCAGTGAGCAAATGTAATTTATTCAATTGCTTATTAAGACTTCATCACATTGATAGGTGCAAATAATGGACAAGAGCACATCACAGATAGGCACGTTTAAAATAACAATAGCCTGTATGGCTCTGTAACAGCCTCAGGATGAGTTATATAAAATACTGTGCTTTTCAGTTTAGTCTGAAGGCCCTTAAGTAGGGTGTATTAGGCATTAAGTAAAGTAACTAAACCAAAAGAATATAGGTAAGACTTTTCTTAGGTCATGGTACCAAACTTCTAAGTAAAAATGTTACTATGTAGGTTATAGCTGAATTAAAAATACACAAAATATTAAAATAAAAATATTTCATATTCATATTTTAATGTCTCTCTGGCAGTGAAACATCATAAAAATGAAATTTATAATTTTCCTATTGTCAGATGGTCACTCTTTCTACTTTTTCTATCTTGTTAATAGTGTCACCTAATCCCCTAGACTTTCAATCTCATAATAGTTAAAAAAAATTCTTTTGTTTTTCACATCCAAACTACCAAATCCTGCTGCTTCTTTCTTCTCAAAATTTCTGAGACCATCTCCTCTCTGGACTCCTATGCAGATCTCTACATTTCATTCTTTTCATCATACCATAAACCCTATACTAACTCCTCTTTTTTCATCCTCTGCATATTTGACCAATTTCATTACTCATTACTCTCCATCATGGAGGCTTTTCTGCAGACATTTTACTGTGCTTCAATTTCCATTACTCAAGATGCATTCATTTCTGGAAATCTCACTGTACTCCTTTACACTAATACATGTCTCTTACCCTTTTGAAAACTACTTCAAAACTTGTTTTAAAACAATCTCTTTTAATTAGTCTTACTCAACTTTGATTCCTCTTTATTCTTACTGTAGTTTCTAACACCTACTGATTCCATTACTTGTGTTTTGTAGGTGAAGCAGTGCTAGCCCATACTCACGATGGCACTCTTATTGCTAGGTGCTTGGCTCACCTTACCTCTATCAATGTCCCAGACGGGTGTAGTATCTGTTGAGTGTTCTTGAATGCAGTTTCAGATTTATACACAGTCAAGTTTCATAGAACAGTGGCAAAAAATATTACTCCATATTCTCACTATTATGAATAGTGTTGAAGTAAACAATTGTTTGAAAAAGAATCCAAAAAACCCTAGTTAAAGAAAAGAGCACTTTGTGTATGTGATTGCTGTTTTCTAGGTTGTTATCACCTTGAAATCAATAAGAAGCCTTGTGTGTTTTGATTTTTCCACAAAACAGTGGCTCACAAATAGGAGGTGCTCAATAAGTATTGAGTTTAATCAAAACATTATAATGAATATTTTATTAATGATTAAATGATGCAACTGCTTTTGGTTTTTACTATTCAGTCTGTTTGCAACCAGCTTGACTTTATCAGTGAGAAATACTGCCCAAATCACAATATAGTGAAAATTCAGTATTTTGTATAAAGTAAGTGTGTGTATTTTTGTGTGTTATATACCCTGGTAAAGGGCCTGTCACATAGTGAATGCTAGTTTAATGGTAATTGATAAGAGTAGTATTTGAAAAAGATCCAGTCTTCCTTTATGGGATGTGAAATAGAGATTTGGTGGATTGTTGCTATAAGTTGTTGTCTTGATTAACTCCATGTAAATGTCTAAAATAAATTTAACAAGTAGGGTTCATTAATATATTTAGCACTAGGACACAGATGGTGGATTCCAAAGATGTGAATGATCTGCTCCTTTTTCCTACCTTCAAGGAATCCCATTGGATAAACAACATCTGCACACATGAAACAACAAAAGAATATAATTATCAAAACATGCAATATAGACTCCTTAGGTTCTGTAGAAGTTTAGAAAAGGATCATGAAGTTTTCAATTCTTTAAAAAACGTAAGTCTGCTTTTCATTTATTTTGGGATGGTGTGGAGAATCACAGCCTCCTTATCCTTATACATTTAAACTATACACTGCAAGAATTTGGCTTATCTTTTTTATGCAGTAGAGTGCCCTCTGGTGAATGTTCATTCCAGTGTAAGGATTCTATTTCAATGACTTTTTTTTTTTTGTAAAATCAGTTATTCTATGCAACATTATTGGAAAATAAATTCTATTTGCTCATCAGTTTCCACAAAGTAAGGACATGTTGAATAAGAGAAAGACAATATCTGATTTATAATTAAAAATTTAAAATGATTGTGACTTAAGCCCATGTAAATTTCTTTTACTCAGTATAACAAAAATTTGCCTGCCTTCTTTTTTCCATTACCCTCCTATGTGAGAAGTACAACTCCTTGCATTTATCGACAGTGTTGCCAGTTGTTACTTTTGCATTTCTAAAGATGAAGAGGTTGTACTAATACTGATAGTTCAATAAAATGCAACAACCTCAAGGAAGTTATTATTCTACAGGGGAAAGCATTTGATCTGCAGGCTCAAATATCACGGGTCAAAATTGGGTTGTGTTATTTTTCCCCTTATTTAAGCCATGAATTCTGTTAACCCTTTCTTTAGAACATGCTTGCTTAAGGAAGTAGAATCTATATTTTTATGGATGTAACTAGAGGCTATCTGGTGTTCAAAGTGGCTTGTAACAATATAACAAGTCAGGGAGAATAGATGTTTTAGACAGATATTTTAAGAATTTCAATATAGATTTTTATGACCTTAGCCCAATTCTTGACTTTTTTCAAGGAGTAAACCAAACATCACCAAAACAAGCAAGGTGAATATCTTAAAAGAACAGTAATCATCCTTACCAATTATTTTGTCTAGGTACTAAGAACTCCTTTAGTCAGTTTATTTACTAAGAGGTATGTGCGGTTAGTCATAAGATAACTAACTGCAGGTTCCATCTACCATTTGTGAATAACTCTATTGTTTTCTTTAGAGACATTTATATGACATTAGTATTTCAAAGATCTTCATATCATTTTGTTTTTTTAAGTGAACATAGGTTGAAGAGAATATACTGTAAATTCTGCTAATTATTCATAAGTCAACTTCGCTGTTCACATCATTGTGATGTGATCTTCTTGCCCCACTAGTAACCTTTATGTATATCACTTGAAATTGACAGATTGATGGGATTGTTTAGAATTCTGCCCCAATTCAGCTAATTTGACTGAGGGAAACTAATTAGCACTGAGTTGATTTTTTGTAAAAATATCAAAACCATGGAGAACTTGGTTAAAGTGCAACCCATCTTATGTTGGGGATAGTGCATCTTGGGAAAAACCCTGCATATTCTTCATGAAGAAACTTATAAGCTCATTAAAATGTAGTCTCCCTCCAAGATATAACTAAGTAGAAATATTTGACAAATATTATTTTATGCACTTAAAGTTATTTATTTAAGTTGGTTGTTCATTGTAAAATACTTGTGGTTTTTTAAACTACTCTTCAAGGGAGCAACTATTAAATATTTAACATGAAAAACTTTATAGAATGAAGATGAAAAATTATGGGTTAATAAATAATATATATATAAGTTATTTAGTAGTAATTAGTTTTCCTAGATCAAAATATATTTTATTTGGGTATATTGAGAGAGTAATTCTACCATGATCTCTATTAAATTCAATCTAAATTCATACAACTTGGGCAAGTGCTTGCTATGATTTTGCCTTTTTCAGACTAGAAGCATACTTACTCTAAGTGACTGAGGTTCTAGTCTGTCCCTCTCCCATTTTTTTTCAGTTTTATTGAAGAATAACTGACAAATAAAATTGTATATATTTAAAGTATACAATATGATGAGTTGATATATGTATACATTGTGAAATGATTACTATAATCAAGTTAATAACATCCATCATCTCTCATAGTTAACTTTTTTTTTGATTCCACTTGTGATACCATACAGCACTTATCTTTTTCTCATTTATTTAACTTAGCATAATGCCCTCCATTTTCATCCCCATGTTGTCACAAATGACAGAATTACCTTCTTTGTAAAGGCTGAATAATATTCCAGTGTGTGTGTGTGTGTGTGTGTGTGTGTGTGTGTGTGTATGTGTATGTGTTTGTGTGTGTGTTTGTATCAATATAGTCACAGTTTCTTTATCCATTTATCTGTTGGTGGACACTTAGGTAGGTTCCATATCTTGGCAATTGTGAATAATGCTGCAATGAAAATGGGATTGCAGGTATCTCTGGGAGCTACGGATTTCATTTCCTTCAAATACATACTGAGAAGTGGGGTTGCTGGATTGTGTGCTAGTTCTATTTTTAATTTTTTGAGGAGCCTCCACACTGTATTGCACAGTGGCTGCACCAGTTTACATTCCCACCAACAGTGTACAAGGACATGAATAGACATTTTTCCAAAGAAGACATACAAATGGCCAATATGTACATGAAAAAGTGCTTGACATAACTAATCATCAGGAAAATGCAAATCAAAGCTGCAATGAGATATCACTTCACACCTCCTATTATCAAAAGGACAAGAAACAACAAATGTTGGTGAGGATTCAGAGAAACAGGAGCCCTTGTCCTTCTCTAACTTACTGTGTGACGTAGGACAAGTCATGTATTCTTCCTCAGCCCTGTTTATTTGTAAAAGAGGGATAATAACCACCTTACTTCTATGAGTGATTGGAAAAAAAAATGGAATAAAAACTGTGAATGTAGGTTTGCAAAGCATCAATATACATTTTTATATTTGTTTTATCCTTCCCGTCACTAAATTGTAAGCTATTTGAATACAGAAACTGTATTATCCTAATTTTCATTTAGTAGGTACCTACTATGTCTAGGCTCTGTTCTAGCTACTTGGAACAAAAAGATTAATAAAATACAGTCCCTATGCTGGAAGAGCATATGCTTTATTTTATGGAGGGAAGGAGGATGGGTTAAGAGATTTTGAGGACTTGGCAGTGGCAGTGGGGATGGAAAATGGATTTGTTTGAGAGCCATCTCTGAAGTTAACATTTGACAGGATTTGTGGACTGAATGAAAAAGTGGAGAGAGCCTTTTTTGGTCTTGTGACTCAGAGCCATGCACCGTACCTTGTACATAGTAAGGGGTCATTTGTTGTCTAACGGGATTGATTAAGGTTTGTTGAGTAATTGAAAAAATGCATGAATGAATAAATGCCAGCTTGTATGTATAATGTTCCATCTAAACAAAGCATTGTGGAAATTTCAAAGACAGCTAAGATCTGGTTCTTTACCTTCAAAAATTTGTAATGGAGTTGTAAGCTCTTCTAACCTGCTGCCTACTCCAAATCAATAGCTTTATGCTTTACAAAGTGCTTTTATATTTATTCTTTCACTGAATCTTCATAAAACTCTATGAAGAACAGACTTTTCCCTCATTTTATAAGGAGGGAAAAAAGCTTACCTAGGTTCTGCTGCTAATAAATGATAGAAGGACGAGTGCAATCTGTCCTGTGTGTGTTGAAAGCCAAACTCTGACCAATCCCTTGCTAGGAATCTGTCACTGATGAACCACACCCACTTTATCATTTTGTTCAGTCAGCATAACATATGAATTTGCACTCCTTGGTATATACATTCAATTTGTTCTTAAGTTATTTTCACTGGGCCATGTTCCAAAAGGAAGAAACTAGGTTTACTTGTTTTTCAAATCCTCTCCTAGTTAGTGTTATGTCGGCACATGCTGAAGAATGCATGTCACTGAGAATCTTTGGCACCAGATGATGGTTGGGTCTGAGTCTGTTTAGTACTTTCCCTTCTTACATTGCCTGTCCCAATGAACACTGTTGGTAAGGTACATACTGCATTTGTAAAATGTAGACTTATTTGCACATGTCTTCTGAAAAATAAAAATACAAAAAAATGCCTTCCACTTATCAGGAAGGCATCATGATATAACAGAAAGACACCAGAAGCTAGATGAGAGTCAGAAGGCCGAGTTCAAGTCATGGTTCCAGAACTTATAAACATGTAGCCATGGTAAAGTCATTTAGTTTTGCTAACTCCCTTTACTCATTTGTAAAATGGGAATAATAATAACCATCCTGTTTGCCTCATTGAATATAAAGTGTCTTGTTTTCCTCACAGTTTACTATCAGAGAGTCTGTCCTTGGACTTACCCCTATAGCAGTTTTCTAAATTAGAGCAATGCCACACACTAAATGGACTTCAGTGGCCTGAAAGGTTAATGCTCTTTCATAACATGGGATGTTTGTTCCCATATTTTAGGAGGGAAAACTAGGTGCAATATTGGGTAAGCCCCTTATAATCTTTATTGTAATTCACTTTAAAACTGATAATGTCACTTGATAACATTATAAACCAGTGATTCTCAAAGTTTGGAGAGCATCACAGTCTGCAGTGGACCTTGTATATTTTCAGGTGACACCAAAAGATTCAGTGGTTTGGTGTGGGAGAATCACTGTTACAAACCCTGTTTTAACCATGAAGTGATCAAGGAAAAAGGAAGTAAGGTAAAATGATTTAGTCAAATGTAAAGATTAGTCAGATACATGTTCCCAGTTTGGGGTCTATTATTTTATGCTCCAGGCCACACTTCTGCCTTCTATTGTCAAGAAGGGGAGAAATAGATTGGGTGGCATTCCCATATGTCCTAGAACACAGATCCATTGTTTTCTGGTTCCGTAGATTCTACAATCCAATCAGTCTTTGTGTAATTTTGCATCATATTGCTCTACACTAGTGCCAGGATCTTTTTAGTGGATGTAGTCCATGCACAAGCTATCAAATTTTTACTAACAAATCTGATGTAGCTGCAGATTTCACTAGGCATATGCTAAAATATGCTGCCATTAAAAATAAATTTTTAGGATTTTGTTACCAATTATGATTCTGGTAGAAGACCATAATGAATCTGGAAACCTTAGGCCAACAGCAAACGTCTGTATTTTTAAATAAAACTATATTTTTGTGGACCCGTAAAATGACTGGGAAAGAATATAATTTGGTTTTGCTAAGGTAAAGAGCCAGGTAATGGGTATCGGAGCTGAAGCTTTGAATTAAAACATTTGTAATACATCGGGCCCATAATGATCTCCTTATACACCCTAAAATGGAAGAAAAATACCTATTTATGTCATAAGATAAGTAGCTTTGAGGTAAAATTTGGACCTAAACATTTCCTATACCATAATACTTATATCAGCTCTATTTTATTCTATTCTATTTTAGTTTTGAATAATTTTCATTACTTGATAGAAACCCCGTAACTTGCTATATTTGATTTGGGTTAATGAAAAAAATGCAAACAGAAAAACAGAATTCATTCTAGCAAGTTAAGCATTTCAGCCTGCCCTCCACAGTACTTTTCCAGCATGGTAATGATATTTTGCTATTCAAAATTCATATAGTTTATAGTTAGAAAAGACTACAGTTCCTAATACAAGGTCTGAATATAACACCATTTCTTGATCACAAATAATAACTTTTTTGAAAGTTAGAGCACCTCAGTGGGGTTTTGGGATTGGGGTTACTTTTCTTTGTCCATCTGTAGATTGATATTTACAAAACTATTGGGCAGAAAATATGTTTGTAGAGGACTTCGAACTACTAGCAGGAAAAACATTATAAAAAAGTAGCTTTTTATTATCATCGCACAGCCATTATAACTGGTACAATTGGTTGTGTTGAGCACTGAAGATCAGGGTTCATGGATTACATTGTCAGTTTTGTCATAAACTTCCTATTTGACGTGAACATCCAACTTCACACCTTTTGTTCCTGAATTTGCCTTCTGTAAAATGTGGATAATAATATTTAACTACATCATACAGGATATTATGAACCTTAACTTTCCGTTTTCAAGATTCTCAAATATAAAGGACCATAACAATTGTTAGCACACTTTATTCTGAGTGACATCTTTGTGGACAGTCTTAGCATAGCATGTATAAATAAATTATAGAGATAAAATCTTCTCCTTCTCTCTAGTATGTAGTTATAGAATTTTTCATATATCTTTCTCCTATATTCCCTCCTCTCACTCATGGACTTGATGGCGGGATCTTGTATTCTTCTGACTTAAGTTGAAATATCATTCATTTCACTCATTATATAAATATTTATTGAACACCTACTGTGTGCCAGGAATTGGATTTAGTGCTGGAAGTTCAAAAATGGCATGATCATTAATAAGTTTCTTCAGCTGAGTTCTGCTGTTCTTCAGGTATATGCAAGAAAGCAGTGTGCTGACAGGGCCCAAAAAAGCATGCCAGTTTAAGTTATTAATGATCATGCCTATTATTTCACAGGTGAGAAGCTTGAGGTGCTGGCTCTTAGTTTCCATCATTCATCTATTACCTAGCTGTGTGACCTTGGGCACAGTAGCATAGCTCCTTTGCATCTCAGTTTTCTCTTCTGTAATCTTTAAGACCTCATTTAGTTCTGAGTTTCTGTGAGTTTCTGTCATCCTGATATAGGTAAGACAACAGTTCTTAAAGGCAAGGGAGTTTGTTTCTTTTGATTAGCCTCATTAGGCAATCGAGATTGTAGAAGAATGTCTGAGATGAAAGGTCCCCTATCAACCCTTGAATAAATAACATCTTTCATTGTGTATGTACAGGGAAATGATGAGCTTGGTGATCCTATCTAGCCCATCATAGACACAAACACAAACAAACTCTCAAACTGAGTTTGTTGCCTTCTTGGATTACATTTCCTTAATTTAGAGGACCAACCAAAATTGGACTTTACTTTGAGGCTGTTGCTGTGTGCAGTGTTAAGTGAAGACAGAAATGAAGCATTTTATTTTTCAAACAGAGGGCTTTATGTGATTTACTCTGTCTTTGTTGTAGGCAGATTTATCTTGCTCAGAATATCCTTTTGTTTGTACTCCTTGGAGTCCTAAGAAAACTCATGCATAATTTCCATTTCAGTGCAGATAACACAGGCTTTCTAAAAGTTTCAACTTAGAATCTGTATTTTTCTTTCCCTGCTTGAGGTGGTTGGCAGGAAGGTTATGGGGGAGGGGTAAGCCTTCTACCACTTGTGTATCGTGGCCCAGCAGCTAAACTCTTTGCTTTAGGCGATTATTTCAAAATCGAATAAATTCAAACTTTGGGTTCTGAGAGCAGTCGAATCAGTACACCAGAACAATAGGGTGATAAATATAGAATTGTCATTAAAGAAAAATACTATATTCTGTCATTTTAAATCAATGTTCAGAAGGTGATCTCAGCATTCACAACCTACTATGTGCTCTAGCTTTGTGCTGGTGAAGAAAAGAAAGAAATAGAAAAGAAATTGACAGTTTCTTTCAAATATTATTGTGGCATAAAGAAATAAGTTTAATATATGCCAAGAGTGAGCTCCACTAACATTGTGCATTAATTTAATATGAGTCTCTTTGAGCACTGCATAATTGCTGCCAAGAAAGGTAGTGCAGCTCAGTGAAGAATGGTTTGTGCAGAGCCACCCCAGATTTGTCTGGCTGACTAGAGTAACACAACAGTTACAATTTCTAGTTTTATTTTTTCTTCACAGTATTGGTTCATTTGTGAAGATTAAAAAAGGGGCTCTCTAAAAATGTCCATTTTGTTCAAAAGCATGATTACTATCTATATTTTCCTTGAATTGCTATTATATCATGTTAATATGATATACATTTTAATACAAAAGCTATTCTGTATTAAAATGCATGAACATTTGCATTTAGGATGTGTATAATTTTTCTGTGTGATTATATCCTTTTAAGAATAAATAATTTAAAAACCACTTTTAATCTTGTGATAGTTTAATTTTTAAAAAATCCCCCAAAGCAAAGGAATTAATTAGTCATAGCTTTATTGTTGTTAGTCTATGGACTTTGGCTCTGCAAACTTCTGTTCAAGATTCCTTTGATTGAGAATTAAATAAGAAAAATTTAAAAAAGATAGAGAAGAAACACTGACATAAGCTCCAAAGTTTTTTGCTGACTTTTAGTTAACAAAGCTCTAAATGGCTACTAGTCTTCCACCTGCAATCAAGTGTAATAAACCTTCACAGCAGAAGTCAAATTCTAGGGGAAAAAAAGTTGGAAGCTCACACTTACACCATAAAACCTTGTTTATTGCAACCATCAGTCTTCTAAGATACGCCCCACAATGGGATTTGGTAAAGCCATTACAAGGTGCTGTATGAGTTCCATTTGCCTACAGTAAATAGAATGTCAGAAGTGTCAGGGGGAAATAAATATCGGGCTGGTTAAAAGGGAGCAGAGATGGCTCAAAGCATCATTGAGAGGATTGATTTATCTAGCGTGCTGTAATGACTGCAGATGTGGATCTGTTATTCTAGATGAGCAATGAATTTGATGAGCTGATAACACAGGGTCAGAGAGGCCTGGTTTTAATTACTGATGAGGAATTTATTTGTGAAGCACTGTGATTTACTGAGGGTTTGTTCTGTTATTGACAGGTGACCTTGGGGCTTTTCTTTTCTGATGAATCCCAAAAAAGGAGGTTTTAAAAGAAATAATCAAACAAAATGTATTTTATCTGTACTGAGAACACAACGAAGTCATTTGAGATACCTTGTTGGGGTGGAAACTACATTTTTTCTACACATAAAAAGTTTGCAGTTCTGATTATTTGCTGCTTATAAATTACTGCTGATTTTTACTCAAGAATACTTTTGTATTTTTCCTTTTAAGTAAGCCTTAATTCTGTGAATAGATGTTGGCATTTATTAGTGTGCCTCTGTCATTAGTATAAACTGTTGAGGCAGATTTGGATGGAAACCTGGGATGCGTAGCATAGCTGCTTCATTAAGTGATGGCTAATTTGTGTAATTTGAGTTGGGAGTCAGAGAGGAGTTTATGACTCTGACATAGCTCTCTTGGTGGCCAGCAGTTTCTTGTTCTTATGAATGATGCAGAATATTAAAATTAAAGAAAGGAAGGTCAAAACCACAATGATCATTTGTATTCATTGTATTAACTCCCCTCCTTAAAGTTATAGAATTTGCCTTAAGTTAACTAAATGACAAATTTTGGATATTTGTTGTGCTATTTCTATGCCTTTTATCTTGGTAAAGTGGAGTTTGGTAAAGTGGAAATTCTATATATTAAAAGATTAAAATGTAGCACCTTTAGGCTTTCATCTAAAGTATACATTCAAAACTATGAGCTCCAAGGCATCACATACCTATTTTACTTTATTTCAACCAGCAGTTTACAGAAGTGATTCTGTGGCAAACACAGTAATTTCTGTTGTTGCAGTTGTTTGTAAGAAACATTGACCCTGTCCAGTTTACAGATACAGTTAATTGTTTACAAGCTATTTAAAAAATCACTAAAGCAGGAAAACATCTGGACCTCAAAGGTTCCTAGAAGAGACCTGACTTGCACTGAATGGTAATTATGTGTATAAATGTGCTACTAGTTTGTTTGGGAGAAAGTCAAGGATCAAGTCAGTTGAGAGGTAGTCACCTAATTTTCTGTGGCAAACTTTATATCTTATTGTATTTCTTTCTTATTTTGCTTTTATTACTGAAGAGCTAACAGACAGTGGCACTGCAATTTCTTTCTGAGGATTGTAATACTTTCTGCAAAAATTATTATATAATCTAGAATGTTGAAAATCTTTACATATATAAGTAAGCTGAGGCTTGTATGTCTGCATTTGCATGCATGTATAGATCAAAAACTAACTAAGCTATTTTATTTATAGTGGTTTTCATTAACTAATATCCTGAATATTTTGGATGGGAGAATTTTATGGTTAAAAACAAATGTGAATATTTTAGAATGGACTTATAACTTAAATAGCACCCCAAATTGTGTTATTATAATGTATACCTAATGTATGTATTCCTGAGACTATGATTTTTTGATTTATCAAACCTTCTTGACTTGAATTTTTTTTCAATTGGAGTAAATTATACTACAAAACTATGGTAATCAAAGCAGCATGGCACAAAAAACAAACACACAGATCGATGGAACAGAATAGAGAATCCAGAAATAAATCCATACCCCTATGGTCAGTTAATCTATGACAAAGGAGGCAAGAATATACAATGGAGAAAAGACAGTCTCTTCAGTAAGTGGTGCTGAGAAAACTGGACAGCTACATGTAAAAGAATGAAATCAGAACACTCCCTAACACCATACACAAAACTAAACTCAAAATGGATTAAAGACCTAAATGTGAGGCCAGACACTATAAAACTCTTAAAGGAAAACATAGGCAGAACACTCTTTGGCATACATTGTAGCAATATTTTTTTTGGAACTGTCTCCTAAGCAAAAGAAATAAAAGCAAACATAAACAAATGGGACCTAACTAAACTTACACAAAGTCTTCAGTGCAGTCTCCTGACAGCATTCTATTAGTCTCCATGGCCAAACTCCAAAAAAAAAAGAAAGTAAATGCCATAAATTCCATTTACTGTGGTGAGACTGAGAAACCAAAATTAAATACTTTTGAAAAGTTGATCCAGTAAAGGAATGAAAATAATTAAGAGGCTACTGATAGACAAAGGAATAAAGGTGGAATAGGCACTTGCTTATGAATTGTGTCTACAATGTGATATTTAATAAACACATCAGAATTTCTGTATCTAAACTAATTATTTAGATATAAACATTTCCCACTAATACTGCTCCTGCTCATAACATTTTTGAGTCACCTTTTTTGGAATTATATTCTAATCATGTATTTCATTTTTCTTAGTCATTGGTGTCAGCCCCTTAGTATGATTTATCTTTCATTATAACATCATAAATCTACATATTAGTGAAAAACTGGAAAACTCAAGTAATCTTTTTCTAAGGCTCATTTTACTTGTTTTTTCTGCAGCCTTTGAGAAGTTTGGAATTTTTTCTTCCTTGCCTTCTGTGACAATATAATTTTCTGGTTTTCTCTGGACTCTTTGATCACTCTTCATCATTTGCTGGTCCCACTGCACCCCTATACCTAATGAATAACAAAATTCTGTCCCAAGCTCTCTGTTCTTCTACGTCTATATTCACTGCCTTGTAGAGTTCGTGACTTTAACTGTCGCCTCTTCAAAAATGATCCTCAAACTCCAGAAACAATAGCTTCTCTTTTATGTCTTAAAATTCTAGCTGCCTTCTGTCATGTCCTACTTCACATATCCCAAACTGAACTTAGAATTTTCATCTCTAAATCAGCCTTCATAATTTCCTATATTTATTGGTTGTATGTATAATAACTGTATATATTTTTCATAGTTGTGTATAGCATCTCTATGATTTCATTTGACAAGCTTATGATTACCACTCACACTTTCCTGACTTTTGACACCATCTCCCCCACCCACCCCCTTTCCTCTCCTTCCCTACTTTCCATTTCTAGCCAACCATAACATACAATAACTATAATGTTGAAATAGCTTCCTGGCTTTTTCAGTCTCTTCATTTTTCTGGTTTATCCTTCATATTGCTTCTAGAATAATGATTTTTAAAATTGTACAGCATGCTGTTATTTTCCTTAATAATCTTTAGTGAATTTTTTTAGTGACTTTTTACTTGCCTTTAGTATTAAATTTGAGCTCCCTAGCTAAATATTCAGTCCTTTCCATTAGTTGATTATCACCTACCTATAAAAACTTATCTGGCCTTCAGAGTGTTCATTCTAACAGCTTCAATGATCAGTCATGGGCTTGTGGCTCACAAATTAATACCTTAAGTTTGATGTTGTAGAAGAATGATGAAACTGGTGAATCAGCTCACTTGGCTTTGCCTCTAGCCATGTAAGTATGAGTAAGTCAGAAATCTCTACAGTGCATGCAGAAGACACTCGAAAAATGTTGATAGAATTAAAATACTGTCTTAAAGTAAAGTTTTCAGGACTTCCCTGGCGATCCAGTGGCTAAGACTCCATGCTTCCACTGCAGGGGGCACAGGTTCGATCCCTGGTTGGGGAGCTAAGATCCCACATGCTGCGTGGTGTGGCCAGAAAAAATAATATAACATAACAAAATAAAGTGTTTTCTCTCTGTATGATTATTTAAAAATAGTTATCTTTATTTCCATGGATGAACATCTATATCACAACTATAATGAAATCCAGAGAGCTTTCTGCATTAGTTCTAGACCTTCCTTTGTTTTATTCAGTTTATTGCTATTATTATTATTATTATTTAACCTCAGCTGGCATTGGTCTAGGACTAGATTAAAGAACAGGTCTTGTTTTTGTTTGTTTTTTTTTAAACATCTTTATTGGAGTATAATTGCTTTACAATGGTGTGTTAGTTTCTGCTTTATAACAAAGTGAATCAGCTATACATATACATATGTTGGGTGGGCCAAAAAATGCCTTCGTTTTTAAGTAAAAATAAAAGACACATTTTTCATTTTCACCAAGAACTTTATTGAACAATGTATTCACCCTTTTGCTCCACTACCTTCTGCCATTTTTCAGGCAACTTCACAATTCCATCCCTGGTTGGGGAGCTAAGATCCCACATGCTGCGTGGTGTGGCCAGAAAAAATAATATAACATAACAAAATAAAGTGTTTTCTCTCTGTATGATTATTTAAAAATAGTTATCTTTATTTCCATGGATGAACATCTATATCACAACTATAATGAAATCCAGAGAGCTTTCTGCATTAGTTCTAGACCTTCCTTTGTTTTATTCAGTTTATTGCTATTATTATTATTATTATTTAACCTCAGCTGGCATTGGTCTAGGACTAGATTAAAGAACAGGTCTTGTTTTTGTTTGTTTTTTTTTAAACATCTTTATTGGAGTATAATTGCTTTACAATGGTGTGTTAGTTTCTGCTTTATAACAAAGTGAATCAGCTATACATATACATATGTTGGGTGGGCCAAAAAATGCCTTCGTTTTTAAGTAAAAATAAAAGACACATTTTTCATTTTCACCAAGAACTTTATTGAACAATGTATTCACCCTTTTGCTCCACTACCTTCTGCCATTTTTCAGGCAACTTCACAATTCCATCTTCCCAAAACTTTTTACCTTTTTGAGCAAAGAACTGTTCAGGTGCCTTTTACAGACTTCCAGGGAATTGACACTTTTTCCATTAAGAGAATTCTGTGAAGACCGAAATAAGTGGAAATCCGAAAGTGCAATGTGTGGTGAATACGGTGGATGAATCAAAACTTCCCAGCCAAGCTGTAACAGTTTTTGCCTGGTCATCAAAGAAACATGCAGTCTTGCGGGATCCTGATGGAAGATTATGCATTTTCTGTTGACTAATTCTGGATGCTTTTTGTCTAGTGCTGCTTTCAGTTGGTCTAACTGGGAGCAGTACTTGTTGGAATTAATCGTTTGGTTTTCCGGAAGGAGCTCATAATAGAGGACTCTCTTCTAATCACACCATATACACAACATCACCTTCTCTGGATGAAGACCGGCCTTTGGTGTGGTTGGTGGTGGTTCATTTCGCTTGCCCCATGATCTCTTCTGTTTCACGTTGTTGCACAGTATCCACTTTTCATCACCTGTCACAATTTGTTTTAAAAACGGAACGTTTTCATTACGTTTCAGTAGAGAATTGAATGCGGAAATGTGGTCAAGAAGGTTTTCTCGCTTAAATTATGTGGAACCCAAATGTCAAAGTGATTCAGGTAACCGAGATGGTGCAAATGATTTCAACGCTTGATTTGTGTATTTTGAATATGTCAGCTATCTTCCGCGTGGTATAATGTTGATTGTTCTCAATTATTGTTTCGATTTGATCGCTATCAACTTTAACTGGTCTATCAGACAGCGGAGCATCATCCAGCGAGAAATCTTCAGCACGAAACCTCGCAAACTACTTTTGACACGTTCAATCAGTCACAGTACCTTCTCCATACACTGCACAAATCATTTTTTGCGTTACGGTTGCATTATTACCTTTCTTGAAATAATAAAGCATAATGTGCTGAAAATGTTGCTTTTTTCTTCCATCTTCAATATTAAAATGGCTACACAAAAATTCACCGATTTTGTAAGTCTATTTTTAAATGCACACTGATATGACAGCTGTCACATACAATCTAACAAAATTGTTTTGAACGAAGTTAAAGACAACTAAGTGCTACTAGAGCCATCTTACAGAGAGAACCAGATGAACCTTTTGGCCCACCCAATACATTTTTCTTCATGCAAGCTACACACAGTATACTACTCTTTCTCATCCTTATACACAAACGTTTTTATTTGTATTTATTTATTTTTTTACCAAATGGAAAAAAGTTAACTCTTAAAATATTCCTTATTTTCTTTAACGTCTCAGCAGAATTGGGCATTTGATGGCTTCTGGGCATTCTTATTTTGGCTTCTCTGGAATAATATTCTTGATTTCTTCCCTACCTGCTTGATCTCTTTTTAGAGACCCTTTTAAAAAACTTGATGTGTACATGGCATATGTTTGGAAATAGATCTTTATTTTATTCTAATTTTCTTTGAGGCACCATTTCTCTTACAATGGCATAGTAGGATTTATTGAATTAGAAATTTTTATGGGATTTTACTTCCTATCTGTATAATATTCAAAATAATGAAAATTAGCAGCTTTCATAGTTTTCAGAGTCATTGGGTTCACAGTGAAGGAACTTGTGGTTGAACTGAATATTCTTGCATCTCTTTAGCTGTTTAGAATGGAGAGAATTACACAGTCATTAAGCATTTGTATCATGTAAATATAAAGCAAGAGAAACCTAAACTTCTTGTGTTGAAAACAAAATTTATTTATTCAAGTAATTAACATTCTAAAACACAAGGTTGACATTAAATTATGAGAAAAAGCATTTGTGATGTCAGTATATGGCATAAGGTGTAGAAAGTGAGATAGTTTCCTTTCTCTTTCCTCTCTCTCTGTCTCATTCTTGGTTATAGTCCTTCCCAGTGTCCCCCAAATTATATTAATTATTTCCTTCTTATGCAAGATATGTCTTTTCCCGCCGTTTTTTTTTTTTTTCTCTACACTTTTTGGGAAATAAGCTACCCTTTGGAAGGCACATAGTTGACAAATTGGATCACATCTCTAGAATACCTGGATCTAAGGAAAACATAGAGTTCAGCCTCAGGAATTCTACCATTTAAGAATTCTTGATAATATATACCCAGAATGGACTGAAGTTTCTTAGATACTCTTTTTGGGAAGAGTTTGCTAAGCAAAACAGTAATGATAAGGTTGAATATGTATTATTTTAAAAACTATGCAAGACAACTTTCAAGTGTTTTAGTCATATCTAGGCATATACAAGCAATGGATGTACTATCCTATGATGCAGAATATAAATAGACTTCTATAAAATGTAGGTTCTGCTTGAATAGATAGTGGATGCATGTGTTAAGAAAAATTACAAAAGGCTATAGTATAAAAAGCAAGTCTTCCTTCAATCACCCCCTGTCTGACACTCACCTAGTTCCCTTTGACTGGGTTTACATTTATTGGAGGTTGTGGCACTTCAGTTCTGAACACCCTTGTAAATTAGCTGAGTAGCCTGAGAAGAGGTTGGTGAGGATGCAGGCACAAGGTAGGTTCTTGTATTCTTGATAGCAGGTGAGGGAAGTTCTGCTGTTTGAAGTAATTGACAAGAGTAAGGATAGATCATTACCCAAACTTCTACAAAAAAGAAGTCAGGTTAACATATGTTAGACTCAAAAGTTTTTATTATGACAAATGTGAATGAGCCATATCTGAGTATTAAAGCAGTACTTCTTGGCAACTTTGTTATCAGTTCTCAGATATGACTATATGGATCTACATTCTATAAATACAAAATTTTCACTATATTCAATGACTATTTCCTCCTTTCCTGAATGAGCAAATCTGTGTATATTTATAAAATGATAAACTAAATATATTAATAACTAATCCAACAATATGATGATTTTGTGTGCATTATAACATCCACCTTTAAATACATCATTGATCTCAAATTTGATACAACATTTGATTGAGCATGTATGAACAGGTTGTGACCACCAAATATTGTCAGGGACATATCATGGCTTTAGGAAATATAATTATAAACAAAAGATTCATACTTTTGGAGATAAATGTTTTTCTGGATACCTGTTTGGTAGTTTTTATTTGTGACAGGGAGATTGGATTGAATGCTGAATTCAACAACTACTGCTCCAGTGACTTTTCAAGAGGGGTTTGGAAAATTAATATAGTTGAAAAGAGAGGGAGATAGCAAAAGTGAACAGCAATAGTTGTAAACATTGAAAAATAAAGGGACTATAATAACTATACAGGCATTTCTTTATTCAATATGGTATTGAAATACATTTTACCTTTGAATAATGCAATAATAAAAGAAGCATTAAAGGGAATATAAAAAATGGGAAAGGTAAGAATGAAATAAACATAGTAACTAAAATGTCATGTCATTTATTATACACATCCTATTTGAAAAAAAATAGGTTTATTTACAAACCACTCTGCCCCATTTTGTTCTTCTACTCTTAACTAATAACAAAACAATTATGCATCAGAACTCCTATTCATGAAATTTAAAAATGTCCTTTTAGATAATTAATGTGTAAGCTGTAAATTCATTATTAATAATAAAACTGCAGAAAATGTCACTTATCACATCTAAATATTTACAATGGAAACTTGAGACAGTGAAAAGTATTGAAAGAATAAAAGAACAATTTATTTGAATAGTATACTAGTATTTCAGGGAACATACTAACACACATTTAAAATGCATAAAATATTAGTTAAGTCAGTAATCAAATCTTATGGTTAAACATGGGCCTGGATTTGAGAATGATAGATAATATCAAAACCACAAAAATAGAAATAATGAGAGTCTTACTAAATGTAAAACTGCTTTAAAAATTACTAGTGGTTTAGGACTTCCCTGGTGGCGTAGTGGTTGAGAGTCCGCCTGCTGATGCAGCGGACGCGGGTTCGTGCCCCGGTCCGGGAAGATCCCACATGTTGCGGAGCAGCTAGGCCCGTGAGCCATGGCCGTTGAGCCTGCGTGTCCGGACTAGTGGTTTAGAAAAAGAAATAAATAATATTAATAACATTATAGAAGAAATCAGTAGATGAAGAAGGAAAGATCATGTAGAAAGCAAAAGAAACAAAATGGTTAGAAAGTGTAAACAGAGTGAATACAGGTAACAAATATGTCATGAAAACTCTCAGGTTACACATATCCAAAGGTGAATAGATCCAGTGTTTTTCCAACTGTGGTTCTTGGAATTCCAATATCATGCAGAGTCGCCTCAGGGGCTATGGAGCGAGATGGGGTCTGATAGTTGTAAAGGGGCATTAATTAGAGTAGTTCTGTTACATGTTGGGCTTCCAGGTAGGACTGCTTAGATAAAGGATATAGTGGTGTATCTCCTCAATCTCTTTGTCTTTCTGTCTCTGTCGTATCTTCTTGCTCTGGGTAACTGCCCAGCTAATATGAGAAAAAGGCATGAATATCATGCTGTATATTACAGCTAGGATAGCATGTAAATCAAACGATCTAGGAAGAACATATGAATTTATTCTGCCTCAAAAACATTTCAATCTTCAAAATTAGATCTTAGTTTGTGATAATTTTATAGAAAAAAGTTTATTAATAAATATTTATCTTGTTATACTAACGATTTACATTGTCTTTAAAGATTATTATATAAATGGTTTCCTCAAAATAACTGTTAAATGACTGTCAATTTTTCCTCAATTGTTGAAAAATATTTTCCATTTATTGATTTTTCTAAAATTGGTCATTAGCAGAAAACTTTGTTAGTGAGAGTTAGTGAAAGTCTGCTTTTTTGGTTAACTTTTAAGTAAATGTTATCAGCACTATCACATTTATTGCATGGTTAATACTTTCTGATCACCCTTAGTGCTAAAGTTTGATGGTTGATGGTAAAACTGGAGTATATAATTACATGAATTCTAAAAACGAATAAAAGACAATTCTTTGGATCACAGTTTACTTGTGAAACTTAAACTTTAAAGTTCATGAGGGCTTACACCATCTTTCTCCTTTGACTCTTTTTGTGATTTCCCATTAGGATCTGCACGTTGTATAAACTGTGAGATTTGAGTAAGGACAATTATTTTTATATTATTTTATTCCATATAACTTAAAAAATTCAATTTTACTTAAAAATCTATTTAAAAGGAAACACTTCCCCAGTCCCACAAAACTTGAATTCTTATCTCTGGGTTGTAATTACTGGAGATGTGATAAAAGGATTTTAAAGAAATACATAGAGGGTTGATCTGCTCTCATTTCTTCTTTGATATCCTGAAAGAACTTGGGAAAATAGTTTGAATGTCCTTCAAATACACATTGATAGAAATAAGATGTATGATCCATTTTTATGTTTTAGTAAATTTTTTTTAGTAAAAACTGGCACTGTGATGAACTACTTAATGTCACTTTTCTAATGTAACATCTGTACAAACTCAGAATGTAAGTTGATGCATTTAAATTGTAGTTTGGGTTTATGCAATATTTTCGAATGGGGACACTTCATATGAAATAGATTTCTCTCTTAATTTCTGAGAAGAGGGTTTATGATCCCTAGGGAAATTTCCATGGAATCATTTTTTATATCATGTTGTTTAGTACAAAAGAACTTGTAACCAAACTACTTTTAAATAAAAATATTTGGTAAGTTGAAACATGAATAGTGAAAATGGTTATCTGTTTTAACACAACATTAAATCTTATATAATGGAATTTGTGGACCAAGTTAGGACATAGAATGTCATTACATTAAAATAAAAAGTTAAATGAGAACACAGCACTGTAATGAGTTCTAGTTCTTTTTCCTTGAAGGAAACTTAATTTATGATCCCTACCATCTAATAGTTGGTGCATTTATAATCATATTTTAAACAAGTATTTATTAACATAAATAACAAACTGGAGCAATACTTAGGTCCATAAAGTCAGATGTATTTGTCTACCTAACCTGCCATAAAAAATATACCACAGACTGGATGGCATAAGCAACAGAAATTTATTTTCTCACAGTTCTGGAAGCTGGACCTTCAAGATCAAGGTGTCAGCAAGTTTGGTTTCCCTTGAAGCCTCTCTCCTTGGCTTGCAGATGTTTGCTTTCTTCCCTCTGTCCGCTCATGGCTTTTCCTCTGTGTATGTACAAATGCTAAAGAGAGAAATCTCTGATGTCTCTTCCTTTTTTTTATATAGACACCAGTCATATTGGATTGGAAGTCCACCCTTATGACTCATTTAACCTTAATTACCTCTGTAAAGGCCCTATATGCAAATACAGTCACATTGGGGTTTACAGCTTCAACATACAAATTTTAGGGGGCACAATTCAGTCCATAACATCAGGTAAACCTCCTAAGATACAGTTTTCTTTACGTGAAAATAATGTATTTAATTGGATTAACATATAAGAATAGGAATCTCTCAATCCTCTCAAATATTAGCAGGATGAGTTGGTTCTCTAGAAATGATTGCTTCAGATTGTGACAGGCTGGAGTATTGGGTCAGTTCTAGATGATGAACTGTGATGCATAAAGGGATCTACACATGGTCTATTCAGAATACCATTCTGGAAGTACAGGATGGGCTGTGTCCAACTTAATAGCAGCTCATGAACAAATGGCCTAAAAGCCAACAGTGCAAGAAGGGGATCAAGGTAGGTATCAGTTGGTAACAAGTAGATTCATTTGGGAATTGGATACAAAACAATCATATGGCAACTAGAGGACGAAAGTTCTGGAGCATGGGGTCAGTTATTGGATGGGAGGGTTTAGGCAGTCAGGGATAACAGAAAGATAGTGGAACTGGTACTGAGAAGGAGAAGCTGACAGTAAAGTGGTAGTTGAAGAGTCCCAAAAGGCAAACATAATTTCATGATTTTACCCAAGGGTGCTAAAAGGAAGTCTAAGGAAGAGAATGCAGCACTAGGGAGTGGGACACAAAACAGACTACTTAACCAGGAGAGTTGGATCAAGGAAAATGGCCACCAACCAGGAGAGCATTGGAAGGGAGAGAAAAGTCTGAGGAAATGGCATGAAAGAAAGAAGGGAAATTACAACGGTCCTATGCAAAGGGAATCCAATTTTTTATTAGGCCAAAGTTGAAGATGACCAAAAAAGAAGAAAATACTTTAAATTGTACAATAAAAAAGGGATATGTGTGGGGGCAGGGAGAAAAGTTTAATGTCTAGGAAAGAGGGTAAAAACTTTGTGTTATGATGCAATGTGAACCTGCCTCAAAAATTACACTACCAAATAGCTACAACTCCTGCTTACAAAGTGGGGAGTATTCCACAAAAAAGCATATTATTGAATGGTTATATCATAACTCATGGATGAATTAATAACTCATTGCTTTGTAAATGATAAGAACTTAATAAATAATACCTAACTGATATTCAGTCACTGGCCTTTGTGCTATAGCTATTTATCCTATCCATAGGAAGGGACTGAATTATAATCACGTTGTTGAACTTCATACTTTTTATGTATAATGTAATGTCCTTAATAGAGAACTTTGCTTCCTTTTACATCAAACCTCAAAAAGATGTTTTCTTTCTTACCTCTAGATTTTGGTTTCTGTTGGTGCCTTTTAAAATTTTAGCCTGATACCCTTTTTGTTAAATCTCCTATGTTACCATGATGTCCCAGCAATGAAGAATTCCCCTTCCTGAGCTCAAGTATACTCTGAATTTTGATGCCGATAATTAGCCTTACATAGTTATGTATATTATGTAAGTAAATGTGTATTATTTTTATGTGTATGTACAATAAAGGGCATCTTCTTTCTCTCCTCATTTATTTGGTGCTAGATAAAACAAAACCCTTTTTCTTGTACTGGAAAATAGAATTGGAAATGTCTTTATAATGAGGAGCTTACCATCAGCTCATAGATCATCCTGACAACTTCTGTTTTCAAGGGAAGGTCCAAACATAAAGGGACATCAGTTTGTATCCCTGCCAAAGGGAAAGATAGACCTGAGCTTTAAGGAGAAATAGCCTTTTGCTGTTCATCTGGCTGTTGGGGTTGTAGTTATTTATCTTCTGTTGTGCACGCATTCTAACACATTGAATGCTGGACTGATGTTCCCATTTCCAGATGATGACCATCTTTTGAGAAGTAGGACCTTGGTGTATCGTTGTGTAGCTTGTATGTCTTAGTAACATGGAAAGGTGTTTCATCATTTATCAAAGAGGGTTCTCTTTGAAATTCTAGTTTCATAGCTTTCTCCATCATTCTCTTCTCTATGTTTGGAATGTTGTTTCTGTTTTGTCTTGGGCTATTGATCTGGTATTTGCCCTTTCCTGTAAGAAGGAAAACTGTCATTTAGAAATAATGTGAGTTTCTAAGTTTATTTTTTTTTTCACTTACAAACTGAAAATGGGCTGAAGTATGCACATTTATCTAATTTATCTAGAGATGAGTTCAACTTTAAGAAGTTACTTAAGAACTCGTACATTTTTGTGTGAAGTTTTGGTTATCTGTTTTAAAAAACAAAAATCTTGATAAGTACCATGGGAACGTATTTGATTCTTGTGTCTGTATTTGCTAGTGTGCTCACTATCTCTCACTTGAGAAACATATTCCACACATATCTGGTGGTGAACACTGACGCATGTGTATTCTGTAACTTATTAATCACAAACCAGCTCTTTCCACACCAACTTGTACAAATACTAGTAGATGACCCAAGTTACCCAGAACTTTCAGAATAAGTTTAATAACCATCCTTCCTTTCTATTTGAAATGGATGTTAATAACTTAAAAAGTGAGGTGACATCACAAGGCTTTTTCTAAAATTAGGTTTTTTCTTAATATTTTATTGGGAGGCAAAATTTGCAAATATAATTAATAAAACATTTATAAGAGGAAAGGGTTTTATCAAATGCTGAGAACAACTGGATTTTCTTTTCAACTAATTCAGCATTCTGTTAACCATACTCCTGAAATAATGATTTAATATGCAACCATTTTATACAATTTAAAAATAAGAAAATGCATAGACTTCAAGAAAACCTAAAGAGTTCCCCTGTTATTGGCATCACAAATAATATGCTTTACTCAGCAAAGCTGCTTTGTTGTTTCTAATACAACCCCCAGCTCCACCACCACCTCCATACTTGGAGAGTTTAGTTCCTGCATGTGGCAGGAGCCTTCATTGAGGTTCTGAATGATGGTTAGAGCTGACAGTACTGACAGGGAATGGAGATGTTCTTTGTTAACAAAGTCAGAGATACTCTTCACTTCCTAGTGAGCTCTGGCCTTAATATTTCTCTAATAAAATTATGAATTTTGCATGCCCTCTCTTGAAAATCTACGAACACTCTAAAATGAGAACTAATTTGTATTTCCAAGTATGCTAATCACCTGCATCCAGAAATATAGGGAACATATATATATATATTATTCTGTATATGTTTCAACAAATAATTTTATTGTGATTTTGTTTCAATTCAATATTGCAAAATATTCATCCTCCCCAATTACCATGTTAGGAGGCTAGTGTTCTTTTAAAAAATTCTTTAACTAGCTGATTTTCATGACTCCGGCAACTAGTGGCTTGGGATGTTTTTATTTCAGATTCAGACTGGGAATTATCTAGTTTTAGAATTTACCAAAGAGATTTTCACCCTGTTATTTCTTTTTTTGCATAAAAATGTTCTTGGTTTACAAAATGTGACACAGATTTTTCTCAGTGGATATTATTTTGAAGTTTTTGAATATGGATCTGAAATTTGTCTACCCTTTGCTTCACAAGGCTTCTCCTTTGAAAAAAAAGTCTGGAGCTACAAAGTAGCCTATTTGTCCTAAAAGTTATGAAAAGGAGAGGGAGGGAATGTTGGGACTCATCTTGATAACAACAATCATCCTTTGTAAGGTTTCATTCCAGGCTAATGGCTGGTGAAATTGTTCTGGGTAGTTAAAATGAAATGAAATGAATTAAAAAACATGAAGGAGAGCGAGCAGAATGGTTTATTGCTCTTCTTTGAAGGCACAATAGCTATACTCTGTCTCTTTTTGTTACTCATACCTGTATGGCAGATATTTAAAGCCAGAGTTTTGAATACCATTATGGCTAAATAAGGGCTATAAATCCAGAGCTATGGTGCAAAATTCTATGGCTAGCAGGTACTAAAACAGGATGCCAAAGACTCCAGTCCCCAAGTTGTTTTAACTGATGAATATTCATAGCTGAAGAAAAGAGCAAGCACAGTTCTTTCCCCTCTTTGATAAACATCATACTAGAAGTGGCAGAACTAATGCCTGATTTTAAAAAATACACAAATTGAATATGGACATAAGAAAGCAAAGCACTGTCCAAGTCAGAGTTGTTATTTCTTTTGGAACGTTCAAAAGTTTTCCTGAGAACTCTATAAAGAGGAATGTAGTTTTGAATGTATGAAACAGTCAAGTGGTAGGTTATTTAGTATAATTCAATTAAAAAATTAATCAGCTAGGTGACTTGGATTTTGGAATGAACATAAATTGGTCTGGAAGCTTGCAGCTATCAATGCAAAGGTTTCATGAATTGGTATAATGCAGCTTAAAAAGCACTTGGTTTTATGGTGGTGTTACACAGCTGAAAAAATAAAGTGTCATATCAGGTTGGGGGTCACATTTGTCTAAGAAAAACTAACAGGAGGATTTCTTTTGTCAACATAGGAGATGAGTTGTATGATAAGGGAAAATTATACTCTCTGATCTACCCTTCTGTTACAGAAGTGACTAGGGATTAAAGCCTCAGTCTGGAGTTGCATTACTTTTATACATTTTTCATGTAAGGCAATTTAAAAAAATGCTGGCAAAAAGAGTTCCAAATTTCTTTACAAATCACAAGTCTGTTTGGGATTCTCAATTTTCCTTCTTTTTTTAGTTTTCTGACAAATGGATTTAGAAGGAAAGAAAAGCCAAGTACTCCAAGTCAAGAAGTTGTGTGTATGCATACTATGTGTTTCTAATATGTCTGTATTCATCATAAGTTGTATGTGAAAAACAATTCTCTTATTTTTACTTCAAATAATGGAATATACATTATAGTGTCAATATAATTTGTCATTGGCAAATTACACTAATTTCTCATTAAAATATACTTTTAATGTTAACTGGATACAAATTTTGTCATGATAATATAAAGAGATCTTTTTTTTTGAGAATTTTTGCCCTTGTCATTTGGATATAGAGATAAATTTAGTCAGTCATTTAGTCTGACAGAAAAAAATATTCTAACTACTCTTCCAAACGTGGAGATCACTATTGTTCTAAATATATGTCACTATTAAAATAATTTAATAGTTGAAATTATTTGACATTTACAATAATGGTTTATATTTATTGAGCATGTACTATGTGCCCAACAGCAATATAATAAGTTCAAGCTCAATCATATGAAGTGGAGCTCATTGATGAATGAAGTAGGATTATATTCAATATGTTTCTAACATTATGATACCTGTGCTTGCCTTTTTTTTAAATACCACAGATTAGTTGGGTACAAGGAAAGTGCTATGTTGGTTTATGAGGACTTAGCTTCCTACTTCTATAAAGAGAGCTTTTCCCCTATATCCTTTGGTGTGTTTATTCAACATCTTTGCTTGGTTTTCTTTATCTCACCAGCCATCATATGTAATTACTTCATTTTTTATCATCCCTGTTTGTATTAAGCATTCTTTTAGCCATACTCTCTGGGATAGGCTTCAAAGAATACTCATTCTGCCAAAAATATTTACCCCTTATGAACTAACTTGGTTCCTGAAATTCTCAATACTAGTCATGTAGGTCCCCCCACTCCGCCAAGATCTTGGCATTAATGCCTCTGTTAAAATGCTGTTCGATTCTTCAGGGTAGGCCTGGATGTGTTATGCAACCCTGGGCATGTTGGCCCTGGATGACCAGTAGAGGGCAGGCCAATTGGGAGAAATCATGTTGATGATCTTGAAAGATGCTAAAGACAAATCTGCCTCAATTCATTTGCTTACTCATTACCACCAGCCAAGAATGGTGTAATGAGTTGGAATTCTGAACTCTTTGGAGGTACCAAGAATGCAACTTCTCTGAACCATCCAGTTAGACCAGTTTCCAGGTTGGGACTTGAAAACCCAGGTTCTGGCAAGAGTAAATTCTATGTGCTCTAGGGTGGGAGATAGTAGTAAGGATAAACCTAGGGAAATAAAGGACAGTGGGTTGTGCTTCTGGGAGAACTTCTTAAGGTAAGCTAGAGGAGGACTCTGTAGAGGAAATTCTTTATAGGAAAATGGATAGTGAGCAGTTTTCCAGTGTAGGTGTTTGTAATTCAAGATAGATAAACATCTCTCTGCATTTGATTCACTTGGGAATATATTTTTCAAGGAGATGAACTTAGAGGACATAAACTTTGGATGAGGAAGATTTTTTTAAATGGTACAAATTATATCATTTGAAGCCTGTGGACACTGACATTTGCATATAGAATGAGTGGTGACCTGGTCAAGAAGACTGAGTATAATTTAATGTGTTTTGAGAAATTTCAAGCTGGTCTACCACAGTTGGACTGGCTTCTCTGATTCCAGCTATTATTATTTTGCAACATGAACTCTGCCTACAAATTAATCTTACGTACTCAACATTTCCTGAACACATACAGCGCTCTACCAAATTTTTATCTTGGCTAACCCCCTTTTTAAAATAGATTTTATTTTTTAGAACAGTTTTATATTTATAGAAAAATGAGAAAATAGTACAGAGAGTTATCATATACCCTATACCTCATATACCCTGTACCTCATTTCCCCTGTTGTACATTAGTATGGTACATCTGTTACAAATAATGAACCAATATTTACACCTTATTATTAACTGAAGTCTATACTTTATCCATAATTTCTTAGTTTTTAACCTAACATCCTTTTTTTTTTCTGTTCTGTGATGCCATCCAGGATGCCATATTACATTTAGTTGTCATGTCTCTTGAGGCTCTTGTTTGTGACAGTTTCTCAGACTTGTCTTGTTTTTGGTGACCTTGACAGTTTCGGGGTATACCGGTTAGGTCATTTGTAGAATGTCCTTAATGAGATTGTCTGATGTGTTTCTCATGATAAGCCTGAATTATGCTTTTCTCATAATAAGCCTGAGTTATGAGTTATAAGATCACAGAGGTAAAGTGCCATTTTCATCACATCATATCAAGGATAGATACTATCAACATGATTATAAGTGTTAACTTTTATCTTTTAAGATAAAGTTTTAGCTCTTTGGTTTAGCTTCCTATCTTGTCTCATTTTCCACCATTTCCTGCTACCAACCTTCACTGAAGCCACATTGAACTACATGTACTTCACGCTGTTTCACCTCTTTAGACATGCAGTTCCTCCTGTTTACTTTTCCATCTTCATCTAGGTCATGCATTCATGTAGTTCATACCTTCTGCGGGGTGTCTCTGCTCAGTCATATTTAGATGAGCCTCTTCTCTGTTGATACAACAATGTCCATATTCCTATAAAGCTCTTATTAAGCTGTTTGATAGCTGTTTTTACTTGTTTGACTTTCCCACTGGACATAATCTCCAGGACAAGAACCATGTGTTATTTGAGTTTGTATCTTTAACCAGCAAACAATGTCTCATACTTTGTGGGCACATAGTAAATGCTTATTGAATGAATAAATGAATGAAGGAGTGAGTAAAAGAAATATGAAGTTGAAAACACAGTTGTTAACATAAGCTCATACATTTTATATCTCACATAACTATTTCCCCTATAATTCACTATTAAAAGGAAGCCTATTTAAAAAGGGGAAAAGATATGCATCAGTTTCTTGTTGAAAATCTAGAACAGATGACTTTGATTGAGTATCCTTTGGCAGTACATATTTTGTCCTCTCTTTCTTCTACATTTGATGTGTTCATTGACATGCAGAATTATGATCGTGTGGTCTTGTGAGATCTTTAATCATTTTAGATTAATGTTGTTCCAGTTTTGAAACAAAAGCAGTTTTCACCTTAATCCTGAGGTAATCAGAATTTCCTAAATCAGAATAATCCATTTGTGGCTCTTTTTGGCTAATCAACGTTCTATTATAGTTTTACTTAACAGATTTTGCAGGGTCATATTCATGGTAATAAATATTTCTTAATTCTAATGATTTGTCCACAATCACTCTTTTTACCTCATTAGCCTCATTTTTGTATGATGATCTTTAGATGCCTTTTGGTAGATTCCCCTTCCTAAACATCATCAAGTTTTCCTAATGATGTGGGAAACATTCATCGTATATTTCTGACAATCCAGGTTGGATTAAGAATAAAGGAGGAGGGGGCATTATTTTGCTGTGCTGACCAACTTTTAAATATAACTTTATTTCCTCATTCGAAAACCTTCAAATATTTAATGGCTATCTGGTAACACTAGACAAACATGATACATTCTTGCAAGGAAATAATCAAGTCCTTCATGGCAAAAAAACAAATGCCAAACTAGCAGCTTTTTATGGTTACGAAACCTATTCTTAAACTTTGAAAATGATGTATATGTTGGTAAAAATATAATGTTCCAGCAAAAGTCATTGCCCATTTATTAAGCTGCTACAACAGTACTGTATTTACACAATGAAAAGCTGACATTTGGGTAGTGTTTACTTTAATAAAATTGCCCATTGCCTCTCTCTGATTGTATCTGTACTTATATAAAAGAGCAATTCAGATAGAGTAATAGCTTGCATGGCATAATGAATGTGTGTCCCTGCCAGTACATAATGCAAGAACATGAAATTAATCAAAATATAAGGTTTTCAAAGTTTCCAATACTGGGTGTATGCTTTTGTCTTGAGTTCAGTTGATTTGTGGGATAACTGAATTTTATCTTAAAATTCAATAAATGAGGGTTTTCATTTAAAAATATTAACAGTGCTATTTAAACAAAACAAGCAAATATAAATCATGAGAAAATAATTCAGCCACGACAGGACGTGGCTGTGTGTCTATAGTTATATGGATTAACAGGGTAACTGCTAGAAAGTGAAAACTACTAAAAATCAAAGGAAAACAAAGAGGAATCTTTAGGATTTGCATTTTTGTTGCCAGTGAGCCACTTCTCTGCTAATAGAGAAAAGAGTAAGGTCACAATACCAAATTTTATCCATCACAGTATATATCATAGTTTATGTAGTATTATTACAGGTAAGAGTGATGAGATAAAGCAGTCATGGTTACTGTTGTGAACTGAGGTAACTAATTTAGGTTGTTAATTTTAGGTTGTTAATTTTCTTTTTTTTCCAACTTAATGAAGTATACCTACAGAGGAGTGCACAAATCATAAGTATACAGCTTGATTAATTTTTGCAAGTAGAATACACCTGTGCTTGTGAAGCTAGCACCCTGAATTAGAGCATCAGCAACACCCCAGAAGCCCCTTTTTTGCCCTTTTCAGATACTATCACCCTGCCAAAGTTTAAGCTGTATTCTTACATTTATCATCATATGTTTGTTTGCCTATTATTTTTATAGGTAATACTTCCTTTGTAGTTATTACAGAATATTAGCTATATTCCCCATGTTGTATAATGTACCCTTGTAGCTTATTTTATACCTAATAGTTTGTACCTCTTAATTCCGTACCCCTATATTGCCCTCCCTCTTTCCCTCTCTCCCCACTGATAACCACTAGTTCTCTATTTCTGTGAGTCTACTTCTTTTTTTATTATTATTCACTAGTTTGTTGTATATTTTAGATTCCACATATAAGTGATGTCATGCAGTATTTGTCTTTCTCTGTCTGACTTATTTCATTTAGCATAATGCCCTCCAAGTTCATCCATGTTGCTGCAAATGGCAAAACTTCATTCTTTTTTTATGGTTGAGTAATATCCCACTGTATATATATACCACACATTCTTTATCCATTCATCTGTTGATGGACACTTGGGTTGCTTCCATATCTTGGCTATTGTAAATAATGTTGGCATGAACATTGGGGTGCATGCATCTTTTTAAATTAGTGGTTTTGTTTTTAGATTTCCCTCTCTCCCCACTGATAACCACTAGTTCTCTATTTCTGTGAGTCTACTTCTTTTTTTATTATTATTCACTAGTTTGTTGTATATTTTAGATTCCACATATAAGTGATGTCATGCAGTATTTGTCTTTCTCTGTCTGACTTATTTCATTTAGCATAATGCCCTCCAAGTTCATCCATGTTGCTGCAAATGGCAAAACTTCATTCTTTTTTTATGGTTGAGTAATATCCCACTGTATATATATACCACACATTCTTTATCCATTCATCTGTTGATGGACACTTGGGTTGCTTCCATATCTTGGCTATTGTAAATAATGTTGGCATGAACATTGGGGTGCATGCATCTTTTTAAATTAGTGGTTTTGTTTTTAGATATATACCCAGGAGCGGGATTGGTGGGTCATATGGTAGTTCAATTTTTAATTTTTTGAGAAACCTCCATACTGTTTTCCACAGTGGCTGCACCAATTTTCATTCCCACCAACAGTGGACGAGGGTTCTGTTTTCTCCACATCCTCTGAAGCATTTATTATTTGTAGACTTTTTCATCATGGCCGTTCTGACTGGTGTGAGGTGTTATCTCATTGTGGTTTTGATTTGCATTTATCTGATGGTTACTGAGGTTGAGCATCTTTTCATGTGCCTGTTGGCTATCTGCATTTCTGTTTGCCAATTATTGAGCTTCCTCTAAATAGAATCACGATGTATGTAGCCTTTGTTATCTGGCTTCTTTTCTTCATTGTATCTGTATGTATACAATGTATGTATACATCTGAATGTATCTGTGAGATACATTCATGTTTTCATGTTTAGTGATAGTTTTGTTCTTTTTGATTGCTGCATAATATTCCAGTATATGAATATATCACAATTTCTTTTGTCATTCTAATGTTGAGGGACTTTTGGGTTGTTTCCGTTTTGGGGGCTATTATGAATAGTGTTTCTATGAGCATTCATGCTATATATATAGGTTGTATCATAAGATACTCTTATTTTAAGTTTTGTAGATGCTGCCAAATAGCTTTATACTCCCATCACCAAGCAGGGTATGAGAGTTCTGGTTTCTCCACTTTATTTTTAACACTTGGTATAATCCATCTTTTTTGTTTTAAGCGTTCTTGTGTCTGTTTAATGAAGTCTGTTAAAATTATTAGAAGGGAAAATATGTATCTGCATAAGAATTTTTAAATATAGAAAAAATTTTATTCAGTCAGTGAAGATCTGTAAGTGATAACCTGATATTAACTGCAGAGTCACCTGGCTGGGAAGAACCAGTGTCCTACTCAGTGTCATCATTTCTCCACAGAGAAACTCAATGTCATTCACTTTATTTCAGTCTTTTCATCTCACCAATTACAACTAAAGCAAGCAACTTCCAAACTGATTCTATTTAAACTGTCATTTGAAACCAGCCCTGTAAGCTAGTGGAATCCTGGAAATGAAATATTTAATAGTCTTGAAAGATTAACCTGATTAAACCCAATTCTGAATTTTAAATATATACTCACCAGACCAGAGTTCTGAGTTTTTTGGTGATCAACAAGTGGGCTATACATTTTGAAAGTCTATGTAACTTTTAGGAAATGTCAAAATTGGATACTCTCAAACAAGTTATTTAGGCTACATGTATTTTGCAATTGGATGTAATAAGAAAATACGTAATCACTGTGGCTGCTGTATCAGAATATTATTTTATTTCTTGCTCTGCATTTTTTCCCGTATGGTTTTTAAAACTAGATGTCAGTGAAGAGATAGTTACTCTGTCAATCATCATTTTCTGATCATTACCTCTTTAAGAGAGATTATTTTTCATCTGCTTTAAACAGATTATCTTGATGTGGTAGGTTGCCCACTACTCAGAGAAAGTGGATTTACACAGAGGCAGAGAATATTTTCTTTGGTGTTGTTACCATTCAGGGTTTCTTCCAAGAAAGATGTGTTTTCCACGTCTCTGGTTATCTTTTTCAGTTAGTCAGAATAAATATGTAATTATAACATAGAAAGAGGAGATGTTGAAAGATACCTGATCAATGTTTATGAAGGCTAACTCATAATATATCAATAATATTCAATCAGGTCATAAATTAACTCAGAGGTGGCATTGTTTTCGGAGTCATGGAATCCATAAGATTTTTCTGTCTGAAGCCACCAGATTATTCACATTTCCACCCCATCACCCTAATATTAGGCAATTGGCAGTATTTTTGTAGCATTATATTTAATATTTTAATATTTATTAAAATTTTTCTGTTGATAATTTAGAATAATTTCATTTTTACTTTACCATATGTCAGTATCTGACTATCTGGGAAATTCAATGAGTGTTCTGTATTCACAGAGCAATATTTGTAGGTCAGATCTACACTGTAATAAATTTTAAGAATTGGCTGTCTTGTATTAAGAAGTGGGGGGTTATTCCTAAAAGGGTTTAATCTGTGATTAGGTCCTAAGAGAGGTCACATTGCAAAGCTACTCAAGAGCACTGGTTACATCAATATGAGTTTATTGCATGTCTACACTGAATTTAAAAAGAGGATAGAAGCTTTTCTATTGTATAATCAACCTCTGAGTCAATTGATTATCGTAATACTACTTCTAATACTGAATAAATATATTGGAAAGATATAGTTATAGTTAATTTATGGATGGAGCAAGGAAAGTTATTTGATTAGATTGAGGTAGAGGTAGTAGCAGAAGGAAGGCTGGGATAGCTGACAGAAAATTTATAGTCCTTAGTTGCTATCTGTGTAACATTATGAAAGTCACTTAACTTCTCTTGATCTTAGCTTCTTTATCTGTAAAAGAAGGAAATATTTACCCTTGCCATCTTATATATCCATTATAAGCATTAAAAAGATGTGCAAACTTAAAGCACTCTGTAAACATAGTACACTGTTATTAGGATTTTACAAATCTAGGTTATAGAGATTGGCACTAAAAAGTATTACAGGAAGAAAAGAAAACTTTATTTCTGTTGAGTACACATTATATATGATAACTGGTAAAATAATGGAACATAAAACAGAAAAATACACTTGCACCTTGTGTTATGTATATTATGCAATTTTAATTATTTAATAAAAGTTTGCACTATCAGTAAGAGATAGTCTGATAAAGGATTTAAGGCAAGACTATAATAACAAAATTAATATTATTATAGAAAATAATATAGGATCTAATGTGATAAAACCAATAAAATAAAGATATTGTTATAACTATCTTACTTTGAGGAAACATTGAAAAAAAACTCACTCTGAATTCTTCACCACCAGTTCTTCCCATCCATAGCAAAGGAATTAAAGTAAATGTGAAAATTCAAGATTATCAAAGACAAGCTAATTAAAATGTCATCAGTGGGATCATGTATATGTAATGGCTGGGTATGTTTGAGAACTGATTCTCTATTATTTTGGTACTAGTTTAGGAGGAATATTAAATACTTGCCTATCACTTGGATATTTCTAGCTCAGAGTACTGCTTTGTTCTAGGGAAATAGGTTCATATTGTTATATGGATATATACAATTAATTGGAGCTATAAAAATGATTATTAATAATATTACATATTTTATGACTGTACTATTTCATCTTTTTACATCTTTTCTCATTTTCTTCATTTTAGGTTTTTATAAATTCTGAAAACGTTATCTGAGTTCTATACATTCTTATTATAAACTCCCTTTATAGGTAACCACAAAGTTCCAGGAGTAGAGAAATTAGATATACCATTCTGAATAACATTTATTTGTTTTTTAAGTTAATGCCACTGAAAAACCTCTGTAATATAATAATTCAGTGAATCCACAGTAATTTAACACCAAATAAAGAGCTTATAATATTGATCTTTCTGGGTTATTACATCTGCTTTTAAAGGTAAATGAAGCATTAACACCTGAGGCTACAGCATTGATCACAACAGTGCCATTGTAAAAGCCTCACTGCTGTCAGTTTACTTCTAAGATAAAATAAAGGGCAGCCTACCTTTAAATCAGGTGATTAACTTACTGGAGGTGCAATGTGAGATTTCCAGTTAGTTTCAACAAAGCACATTTCCCTGTAGGTGTTCTGACTCTTAACTTGTACAGATGCTGCAAGCATCAGATGCTTGCTTGCATTACCTTTCCAGTTATACAATGTATCCACATTGGCTCTGAGTTTTAAAAATATATCATTAAAAGAATTTATGTAAAGCACAGTTGTCTATTCAAAATAGATATATACTTTAAATGAGTCTTGGAGATGGTCTGTCTTCACAGTCTCATAGAAATATCAAAGATGTAAAAGCAGCAAATTTTGTCTAAGTTTCACTAAATGAAAAAATATTTTAGCCTGTTCGAAATTTCTCATTCACTGACAATCTTATCGCCTCTTAAATGACTACTTCCTAAATTCCCTTCTATTAAATTGTTGCTCAAATGATCAATATGTGTTGCTTTTTTGCATGTTGATATGCAAATCCAAGAATTTCTTAAAAAAACCCTTCAAACAAGACTAGTGAGATTCAAATTTAACATCTAAATAGCCCTGGAAAATAGAGTTCTAAACCAGTTTTGACATGAGAGGTAAATAATAGATTTTTATGGCTTCAGTTTAAGAATTTTAAGGGAACTTAGTATAAACATGTGACTCAGAGGAAGGTGCTACTTGTCAACAAATTTTTCTTTTACTTTACTTTCTATTTGCCTTCATCTTTAGTTTAAGAACCAGATGGATTTTGAAAACCAGGAAGCTCTGGGATGGATGGAAAGGTAAAAAAGGCTAAATCCATAAATACCATACAAGTCATCCAGGAATCTGGTTGGATTCTTCATGTTTACTATATTAGGGAGGTGATTCCGGTAAGGAGGTGACAAATATTTGCAGATTATGTTATCTGTACTTGTGATGCTCTGGTCAGTATGCTTCCCATATTTACAGATAAATATATTAAATCCTAACACATATTTTGTATGATTGATTGGATTTTCAAATGCTCCCTATGAATATTATAAATCAGGGAATTCTAAATTGAAAAGAATCAGCTCCAAGAAAAATCCCTGGGTATAAAAGGGGCATTAAAATTATGTTAGGTGATCAACTTTAATCAAAACGTATTTTACTTTGAATATAGTATCTACACTTCAGAACATGGGGAAATTGGTGTTTCTGACAATTGGCTAATACTTTCTAACATGTTTAAATGAATTTGAGCATGTATTATAGATGATCATCAGACACACAGATATGTGTAACAGCATCACTTTAATATTCTTTATTTCAGAGTAAGGCAAATATAGTCTTCAGAATTGTTGCTGAAGATGAATGACCATTTATCCTTCTTTTCTTTCTCTTATTCATTACCTTTTTAGAAACTTGAGATTCTCATATGATGCTCTCTCCCTTTCTTTGGTGCTTGCTCTCAAATATTTTTTGCAAAGCAATTAAAAGGCTTATTTCAGTAACTAATTTATATCATATGCCAAATTCAAAAATGGTAGCTAAGAATAAAATTCAGCTCTAGCAAGGAGGCTTTTAACAAAGAATCCTTGCATCTATTCCAGTGACTTCCCAGTGTTAATTAAATAATTTCTTGACCCACTATTTCTGCACTTCTCTGCAAATGAAACTTCTCTACTTACTTTTTGTTTTATTTCACAAGAACTAAAGGACTCATTAAAACAAGGAAGGAAGGAAAGCAAGTACAACTTAAAATACACTGCCAAGTATGTGGTCTGTCATTCAAATATATATGCGAGGGAGGAGGTTTGTAAAACAAAAATTGTGGAACATATATTTTCAGTTTGCTTAAAGAAGAACTCACAAAATAAGTTTTTCTGAGATAAAGATGAAAAATGCACATAGGGACAGGTGGTGCCATTAACCTTGCTGTTGGGACTGACGGATCAGTACTGAAGTGGCATCAGGACAGGGAAGCATCAGCTTCAGTAATGGAGAGATGTCTGGGGGAAAGATTGCTCTATCACAGTGATGGGTTCCTAGCATGTTATAAATCGAAGATTGTTCTTTCCTGCCACTGAGATGAGCAGCTCTTTCTCCTTTCCAGAATGAAATGTTGGACAGAGACAGGGAACAGATGAAAACAAAAAAGTAGGAGAGAGTTTTATCTCTTTAACATAAATCTCCAGGAGGGACAGAAAGACAGTGTAGTGCCAACCTCTAGCTTAAAAGTGAGGTGAAGAAAATGCCCCCTTGCTGAAATTCCTTCTCATCCTATCATGCAGAATAGTTAGATGATGATAACAATTCTCTACGTGGCTTGATGTAGCTTAGTTCTTAATTCTAAACAGTCAGAAACAGAAAAATGTTAAAGAACTCACAGTTTTGGTTTAGCATGAAAGCCATCTTGGGCTGGGATGATATTCAGTTAGAAGAAGGTACAGTATGTAGTAAAATATATAGAGCTCAGGTCTCGATTTCTGGCTAACCACAAATCTACATAAGCAACCCTGCGATTTTAAGCAAGAATACTTATTATTACCCTCTTTGAGTGTAGGTCTCCTCATCAGTAAACTGGGAATAATAATACTGATCTCATAAGTTACTGGGAAAATTCATGGGATGACATATAAAAACAACATAGCACAGTGCTTTGTGCATCATAAATAATTGAAAATGTTAGTCTCTTTCCCTTTCCAATAGCTTATTAACTTATGTAGTGAGCATTTGTCTTTTCCTAGAAATGGTTAAACGGCAAC
>NW_020174573.1:266471-294786 GCF_003031525.2 Neophocaena asiaeorientalis asiaeorientalis | reverse complement strand
TACAAAAGCTGATAGCATTTTTAACAAACAAAATGAAACACACCTAATTTACAGAAGAAAAATTTCCAACAAAGTATCTAGAGTAAATCTGTAACATGAGGAGGGTGGTAACTTAATCATCGTCATTTTAGCCACAGGTTGGTTTTAAATGACTGGCCTAAAACCACAGAGAGGATTATTAGCAGAGCTAGAAATGAGCAGCAAGTCATTTTTCTTTCTATCCAGCACAATCTTGTTTGGTTTATATAATTTGTCACTGGGCAAGCTAGATTCACATAGGGATTGTCTTTTAAAAAAAAAAGTAAAAGAGAAGACAAACTAGTGGAAAGAAAGTACGTAATGCAGACTCAGGTACCTTTTTTAGGGAAACAGGAAGAGCATCAGGAGATCCTAATTGATCTACATACAAATTAATCATCATACTTGTCAACAGTGGAATGCCAAATTACAACTCCTTGAAGAACAGCATATTGTTCCTTGACCTACTCCATTCTAAGCAAAATAATAGTTCATAATTTCCTCCTGAAGAGAGCAATACCACTGGTCTGATAGCATTTTTAATAAACAAAATGAAACACACTTAATTTACAGAAGAAAAATTTCCAACAAAGTATCTAAGTTTGTAATATGAGGAGGGTGGTAACTTTCTCATCATCATTTTAGCCACAGGTTGGTTTTAAGTGACCTGCCTAAAACCCCAGAGAGAATTATAGTCAAAGTATAGAAAAAAATTCTTACAAAATAACATGTTGAATTAAGGCTGTAGTTTTCAAAGTATGGTTTAAGGTTTGCCTAGGAGCCCCTAAGATACTTCCAGGAGGTCCAAAAGGTCCCCTCCTTTTCCAATTACACACATGTGTAAGGCTGGATTTTTCCCTGTGTATTTCAACCAAAACAACATAGTGCATCAGACCGAATATAGAAGTAGATAGAGAATTCAGCTATCTTCTGGATAATCAGAAATGTAAAACAAAGCCATTCTTCTCACAGAATGTTAAAAAATGTTTTTTTGTTTTGTAAAATAGTTATTTTTTCATAAAACATGGTATTTTTGTTAATATATATTGATTTTATTATTGTTATTTATTTATTTTTATTTTATTTTTATTATTATTTTTTAAATTATATATGTGCCACATCTTCTTTATCCACTCATCTGATGATGGGCACTTAGGTTGTTTCCATCTCCGGGCTATTGTAACTAGAGCTGCAATGAACATTTTGGTACATGACTCTTTTTGAATTATGGTTTTCTCAGGGTATATGCCCAGTAGTGAGATTGCTGGGTCGTATGGTAGTTCTATTTTTAGTTTTTTAAGGAACCTCCATACTGTTCTACATAGTGGCTGTATCAATTTACATTCCCACCAGCAGTGCAAGAGGGTTCCCTTTTCTCCACACCCTCTCCAGCATTTATTGTTTCTAGATTTTTTGATGGTGGCCATTATTATTGTTATTTTAAATGAATTAATAAGTTGGAAAGTGATCCTAAGACCAAAAAACTGCTACACTAAGATGTAAGGATTTTTATTTGTGTTTAGAGATTAGATCATCTCATAATTTACATATATATATATAGTCTGATTATAAAAGTAAAATATGCTAGAGAACATTTGGGAATCTATATAGATGCAAATATAAACCTCCTATATTTCCACCATCCAGAGGTATTGCATATCTTCTCTCTTTTCTTCTGTGCATACATCTACCTATTTATTTAAACAAAACTGTGATTACAAGGCATACACATTTCTCCATTCTTTTTTTCCATTTAACTTTATATCATTAATTCTTTTGCAATGTTTTTCATAATCTTCAGAAACATTCTATTTACTGATGGTGTAATGATTCCTTATATGTAATCTTTAACATTCTATTAATGGCGATCATATTATTATCATCTTCATCATCATCATCATCATCACTCGTCGTTATATCAATTATTGAGTTTTACTTATGTTCTAGGCACTGTGCTAAACTCTTAACATGCCTTATTGCATTTAATTCACTTTTGAGGTGTCTAGCTATTTCCTCTAAGAAGTAATCTTCTTTCTTTGGCCCCTTCAATTCTTTCTATCATGGGATCTACTGGACAGATCATACTTAAAAGGGAGTGAGGTATATTGGACCATCTCTTGCTTTTAGTAAACAAGAAGTAAAGGGAAAAACTGTCTAATTATTGCAATTTAACTCATTCTAATGAGCACTATCTATATAAAAATATTGTGGTTATTTTTTTTTCTGCTTCTGTTTGATGTGATTAGCTAAGGTCCTCTCTTCCTCTCCACCCCTTCTTCAGGATTCCTGGGATGGAGGAATTTGCTCTATTTAGTTTGGTTGGAAATGCCACAGATACGGGTCCAGATCTGGTAGGGGCCAGGAAGCCTTAAATGCAGAGAAATTCCACCTCACAGATATGCAGTGTACTGCTAATTCCAGTCTACTGTGTTAAGAATCCAAATAAAGTCTATAGTTTAATACTACTGTACCAATGTTAATTTGTCAGTTTTCATAAATATACTATGGTTATGGAAGTTGTTAACAGTAGGGGAAGCTAGGGAAAGGTATATGGAAACTCTCTTTACTATCTTTACTCATCTGTAAAGCTAAAATTATTTCAAAATAAAAAGGTTTTTGAAAAAAGAATAAAAAAGAATGCATGCCAGTGGTTATGAAGACAATCAGGCAGGAGAATGTGGATATCTCAGTACAAGCTATCCATGAGGGTTGTGGAGTACTAATGACATTTCTTGTATATTGAACAAAAATATATGTTCCAAGATAAGGTGCCAACATAGAAATTATGAGTATTGACTGCCTCATTTTCATACAATTTTGTTTAAATTATTTTGTCAGAAAGTTGTTCATACTTTTTAAGCTTGGCTTTGCACATTAGATTTTTGAGAGTATTTGGGCACATTCTAAATGGCCCAGACATGAGGAAACTTAAAGCACACGTTTATTGAAGTGAAAAACTCTGAGAAACTTTTCTTTCACTGAATTTAAAATTCGTTCTATTTTGCCTTTTGTAAATGTGAATTTGATTTACTTAGATAGGAAAATGAGAGGCTAATCAGATTTTGCCCCTCCTGTGCATGTGCAATACCAGTTCAAATAAGTGATTATTTTTCATTATAATCAAGATTATGTGTTATAAATATTTTAAATACCATATCCCATAGTTTAGGCATGTATGTTTTTTAAATGTAACTTAAGAGAAAATCAGGTTAGAAGTATAGCAGCTAGGAGTGAGAATGAGTTCTTAAAATCAGTGATAAAAATGCATGAAGGGACAAGAATACTTAGTCTAGTACATTTTCCTGGGTACATATTTATGTGCCATGCTTAACTTCAGAGTTGTATTCTTTGAATAATAACTTGTTATTTATAGAACAAAATAATTTTTCAGAAGATACCCATGTTGGTCGTGGCAAGACTCATTAAACATTTAGTGTTATTCAGTACATCATTAAAATACATGTACAAATTGTTTAAGTTGTCTATCTATATATCAAATATAAAATGTTATTAATGTGCTGAGTGGAAGAGATTTTGGCTAAGTTTTGAATGGGTTTATTGTCATCTAATATTTTGGGAATCTTTCTTTTCTTTAAGGAGACTAAAGAGAACTTTTATTTCTGTGGGTGATCGTGACATACGCATTTAAAAATGAAATGCTTATAGCCAGGACAACATAAGTGTCCATCAGCAGATGAATGGATAAAGAAGATGTGGCACATATATACAGTGGAATATTACTCACCATAAAAAGGAATGAAATTGAGTTATTTGTAGTGAGGTAGATGGACTTAGAGTCTGTCATACAGAGTGAAATAAGTCAGAAAGAGAAAAACAAATACTGTATGCTAACACATATATATGGAATCTAAGAAAGAAAAGAAAAAAGGTCATGAACAACCTATGGGTAAGACGGGAATAAAGACACAGACCTACTAGAGAATGGACTTGAGGATATGGGGAGGGGGAAGGGTAAGCTGTGACAAAGTGACAGAGTGGCATGGACATATATACACTACCAAATGTAAAATAGATAGTGGGAAGCAACCGCATAGCACAGGTAGATCAGCTTGGTGCTTTGTGACCGCCTAGAGTGGTGGGATAGGGAGGGTGGGAGGGAGGGAGATGCAAGAGGGCGGAGATATGGGGATATATGTATAGCTGACTCACTTTGTTATACAGCAAAAACTAACCCAACATTGTAAAGCAATTATACTCCAGTAAAGATGTTAAAAAAATAATTAAAAAATAAAAAATAAAATGCTTAATGGATTCATGAATAAATGGGAACAGATTTTTCTGTCAAAAATTAAATAGCAGTATTCTTTGACTAATATCAAAATCTAATCTAAAATAGTTTTAGCCATTTCATACAGGTGACATCTGTGCTTAAATATAATTTTTCTCTCCCTGTTCTGGCATGACTGTTAATTACTTACTCAATGTAGTTCAACATTTAGTTAATAAATATGTCAAGCTTTTACCATGGTGTTCTTTTTGCAGAGTTGTGAATTTGCAATTAGTTTTAGATTTACAGCATAGTGACAGACAGTGCTGTATAAATAGAGGTTAAACACACAATTTACATATTAATTTCATGATTCATTTATTCAATGATTTATGTGGATATAGATTGTATTTAATCTCTGTGCTATAGTTGTTTCAGGCATGACGAACAGAATCACTATACTAGCAGAGAAGTAATGATGTCTATTGAACTATAGGAAGTTGAGAGGAAAATAAGAAACGTTTGGAAACACGATTCACTATCTTTAATACTCTCTGAGAGGCAAGTGAAAAGCAATAATGGATTTTTAAAAGGACCATGTCTGACAACACTGAGAGTGGGGGAGGAGGGAAGTTAACCAGCTAGCACAGTGTCTTGCACGTAGTAAGCACTGAAACATTTGTTAAATTGCAGTGACTTGAAGTTGAAGATCATGATATATTTTTAAGTCTGGATAAAACTTAAGTTAAACTTTGTGAAGTTGTAAGCAATTCTTTTTAACTGGCTTCTGTTAATTAACCTTGTTTCCTCATGACAAGTACCCCCATAGTTTTAGAATTCTCTTATCCATTCATGTACCTTTATTTGATATTCTTGGTCATATTGATGTAATGCTAAAATATAGATTACAGTAAGAGATTTTCTTTCTGCTTATTTGTATTTGAAATATTGATATATCTGAAGGGTTGAAATAGATTGCTTCATGTAATTAAAAAAAAGTTTGTAGTGAAGGTGGGTCAGCTTTAAATTGACCTACTTAAAGTTTTCAACATATTTCAAAAAAAGAACTATTTAAGATAGGTAAATTCTGTATATACACCTCTTTTTGCAATATCAAACCTTATGACAAAGCAGTTTAAATCAGATAAAACTTAATAGTTGTGGTAATATTCCTGGATCAGCTTGGGGTCTTCAAACTGACCTCATTTTGTTCCTTTTAAATAGGAACCGCACTATTGTGGAGAATCCTTAACTTAGTGCTGAGAGATTGAACTTGTTTTGTTCTCAAGAAGATCATGCCCTAAAAACCTGATATTCTCAAGGCCCTCTCCTATGTGAAGGTACAGATGTAAAACCCATTAATGCTCAGCAAGGACTGTGGAATGCTTTCACAGGTCACTGAGCTCGGTTCTCCCAATAGGTAAACTACTTTGGACATCTTTGTATTAACCATGTACTTTTTAAGTCACTAGGGTTAACATTTAGTGTAAGAATTGGAATTTTTGAAGTAAAATTCTAGTGGCATGAAATAATAACAAAACCCAGGAACCATTTATTTAATTTAATAAAATAAATCTATTCAGTATGCTTTTATTTAATCTCTTTTTTAATGCCAGGTTCTTTTACATAATCAAAAGATCTCATTTAATCCTCAAATACCCCCTCAATAAGGTATTATTACTTCCATTTTACAGATGAAAAATCTGAGCCTCTGAGAGATTAAGTGGCTTGCCCCATGGCCAATTCATGAGGATTAGAATCCAAATGGGGCCTCCAAAGACTTAACTTTTTCTTTCACATCATGTTGTTTCCTGTTAAGGGAAGGAGTTTATGTGTTTGCAAAGTTATCTGAAATATCCCAAGAAGTAAAAATGGAGTATCTAACCCAGGTGCTCAGTCTTCAGTCTTGGCAACATTGATTCCACTCTTAATGTTGCTCAGTCTAATAGTGTCTATGATGATTCCAGTAATTTTAGCTGATTTACTTAGTAGACAAAGTTGATTATTTCTATTGCCTGTGTTGCCTTTTGTTGGTTCAATTCCAATTATTTCTCAAGTTTGGAGTTCCCATATACTTCAGAAAAGTTCTAAGGGCCAAAAGAGTTGGCCCTTAGACCAATGACAATACATGTTCACACTTTTCCGCTCAGTAGTGTCTCAGTGCTTTTCTTGAATGCAGTGGTTTCTTTGATTTCACTCAAAAGTGATGAAAACCTGTTTCCAATAGAGATAATATACAAATCTGTGACCTGTGTTCAGTCCCTGGGGTAATCTAATGACTTAATACAGGGGGATATAGTGGAAAGTAAAGCCCTGGTATCACAACAACTGGGGTAAAGCAAACAGAAAATTTCACAAGCCAGTTCTTTGGTTCCTCTTCCCCTAATGGTTCTTATCTCATTTCTTCACTCCCGTATTCTATTGCCATGCTGCTTTCCAAAGAGTGAGGCAGGGATTAAGACTTGATTTCATCTGAAAACATCTTCTGACTACTTAAAATTCACAGCAAGAAGTGCCAGATTTAAAATTGTCAAAAGTGATTGACTAGGAATGGAGGGTGGAGAGGAATTCCTGGGAGGAAAATGCTTAATAGAGTATATGGCATTCTGGGGCCAATACTTGAAATGATAGCTATTTCCATTTGCTGAGCACTTAATGGGAACTTTTCAACTTTAGCAAATGGAGGAGAATAAAATAAGCCTCTTCCCATTAAGAAAACTTAGTTTATTATAGCCTTCTGCACTGTGAGCTGTCTTCTCAGCCAATGAGCAATGCCACCTAGAGCACGCATGTGGAGGAAAATTGAAGTAGGGTGAGTGAAGTGGTCATTTTTAACAGTAGATTGCCTAGAAAAAGGCAATTTGAACGAAAAAGCAGGTATTCTTGGTAAGATTTCAAATATAAACACTTGAATGCTAAGGGCAGGAAAGGGTGCCAAGTCTTAAATATTCTTCTCCCATATAACCCCACAAAGCTGAATCAATTGCATTTCCATTTATTTAAATAATTTGCATACTATCAGCCATGTAGTCTCATCTTGGTTTATAAATGAGTTTCTTTTTTTCTTAATAGACATAGAGTTAAATCTCACTTTAAAATCCCTAGAAATTGTAATGTGATGAGTAGCTGACTATAGGGAGCAGGTGTCAAACAATATTTAAATGACATTCTCAACAAAATAAATATTGAACCACCCTGTCACTTTGGTGAGGGAATAATCTGCTCAAAAAAATCCCATTCATTGTATACCGCCTCTGACATTTGTTCTCAGGAATTATTTGCTGTTTATCTTATGAGCTGGAGCCTTTTATCAGCACAGCAGTTGAACTACAGTGTGAAAAAATGGTAATTGAGTATTTTATCAAATGCTTCTAACAAAATGGACTTTGCAAGTAGTAAATGAAGATTAAAACCATTGCTCGCAGGGATGAACAAATTGGAATGATTTATTATCTGAAGCATCAATATGTCATTGTTCAGAAATAAAATAAAAAGAAACAAACAACCCCAGCTCCCCTCCACATTAACATTCCCCTCCACCACCCCACTCCCAGAGATATGCACCCAAAAGACCCTTAGTTGTAGCCAAAGCAGTGAAGGTAAGTACATTTGAATTATTTGCGCTGGTGAAACCGCTAAAGAAAAAGACAGGAGAAAAAGCATCATAATAATAGGCCACCTGCTGCGGGACATTATGTAAGGAAAAGAGACAGTAATAAAAGAACCGTGTTAAAGGAAAGCAACTATAAATTTGTACTTCAGTGCTCCTGATTACAGAAAGAGGATTAAATATAATAAATGGGGCAATTTAGAAAAGTGAATTTACTGCTTATGTTAACACCTAAGTAGCCAATGCTTTTAAAGTGGGCTTTATCTCACTTATCTAAAATAGCTTTAAAGAATGATGTTAGAAGAATATGCATTGCAGGAGTGCTCAGTCTTAATTATTTTCATTTTGGGATGATTGGATTAAATGCAGCATGTCTGTGTATTCAGACTGTAGCCACCAAGTAGATTAACAACATGAAAATCATTCACAGGGAATTGATATGTTTTTCTCACATTTTATTAAATAAATATTCAGGTTTTTCTTTTTTAAGACCAAAGGTCAGAATTAAATTGAGTAAAAGAGAAACCTTTTTTGTGATAGTTCAAGCTACAAAAAATGGTGTTGTGTGACTCTGGGAATGTCATTGAATGAGAATGTTTAGCTTCCTTCCAGGATGCCAGCAGAATGCCATTGTCTTTGCAGTTCATTCTCTGTGTGAATCTAAGAGCTTACCACTCATGACTACTCACTAAGTACAAATCAAATGTGCTTACATCAGGTAGAAATTCAGGCTGGGGCCATTTAAGGCATGTGAAAAACAATTAGGTACAGCTCTTTTGGTTAGGATAAAGGAAGCTTTATTCTCTTCCTTCATTGCCCCCAAACTTCTATCTCTTTCAGATTTTTGGATATAAAATTCAAGAGGCAATTGATTGTTAACATGCCAAGCATAGAATAATTTTATAAAGAATTCATAAGTTGTTGAATAATATTTTAAAAAGTTAAAGAATCTTCTCCCTTGCAATCACGCACATGGAAACAAAACAATTTTCTGAATGTAGTTTTTGTATAATATATGCTTAAAATATTTATGTGATTTAGATATTGACAGCAACTTGAAAACTGAATTCATCCAGGTAGATGCACATAGATTTGAGTAAAGCTAGCAAATTTGTAGAAAAAACAAGATAAAATCAGATGTACTAACTTGCACCTGGGAGAGGACATTCTGAATTAATGAAAAGTTTGAGTTATAGGATATTCCTAAAAATTGCAATTATTAAAAAATAACAAAGGGACACATTTTGGAGTCCCCATATTGGAGGTGATGAATATGTTTGTTACCTTGATTGTGGTGATGGTAACATGAGTATATACATATGTCCAAACCAAATTGTATATATTATACCTCAATAAAACTGGGAGAAAAAAGAAATTATGTGCTTCACACGGAAACAAGCATTCATGTGTAAACCTATCGCAACATGAGGTATAAACACTACTACACTAGTACTCAATTCACCATATTCATTTGTGACATTGATGAAAAATTTGATCTTTCCAAACAAATTTTGGATATGATTCTCCTTACAGACACAAAACCAAGAAGTTAGTTATATTTCTGCTGAGGAAAAAAATAAGTTGAATATTTTAATGTTAGCTGGTTAAAATTAGTAAGTCTTGGGAATTCCCTGGTGGGCCAGTGGTTAGGACTCGGCACTTTCACTGCCATGGCCTGGGTTCAATCCCTGGTCAGGGAACTAAGATCCCGCAAGCTGCTCGGCACGGCCAAAAAAAAAATTACTAAGTCTTATTACAAACTGCACTCTAAAAGTATTGGTAATCATGTCAAATATGTTTAAAAAATTAAATTTGAAATGACAATATTTTTCATGGACACTGAATATAAGCTCATTTATTACAATATTTTTTCAACGCTAAAAAGCCAAAAATAAAATCCATCATAGAACAGTGAAAGAAAAAACTACAATTTTTCATGTGCATTCAGTAACTGGAAATGCTCTTTTCTGACAGCTATTCTAAGGACTATTCTAATGAATAGATATTTATATACATTTGTTGTGGGACTGTGTTTAAGTAGCTTGTTTTCTCAAGTGGGTTAAGTCAGCTCACCTACCACTTTATTTGCACCTATACTAAGTTTTTGCAAACTTCATTCTTTGTTAGATAGGATAAAGATATTCAGTATTTTATTTGAGAAAAGTCAAGATTAAATCCTTTATATTGAAAGCTTGGTATCTCCAGCAGTTCTTTCCAATCCATGTTAAATTAGATAGGTTCAAACTCAACAGCTTTTAAAAACCTGAAGATGTTACAAAACTGTTCTCTTACAATTTAACCAACAGTGAGTTACTACAGGTAACAATGTAAAATTCTTTCACTAGATTTCTATTTTTATAAAAAATGGGAATATTAGAAATAGTATTATTGAAAGAGAGGTGTTATGGTGTTATAAAAAGATTGGTGAGCTGGACATTAGGAGATGTGAGTTCTGCTGCACGTTGGTCATGTGACTGGAGTAAGCTAACCTCTCTAAGCCTTTGTTGTCTTATTTGTGATACGAGAGAGACTTGATAGATTATTTCCTTTAACTCTTAACGATCTGTGACTTCCTGACCAGAAACTTAGCTCCTGTTTTATAGTTCATGGAACTGTGCTATATAGACTTGTCCCTCACTGTAAAGGTTTCTTTTGGGCTGGAGAAAAAGAATTCCCAAGTTCTCAGCTCTCTGTGGGAAATAGCCTTTATCATGATTTTTGCTGAAGTACAAACCTGGGGATAAGATAACAAGAGGGCTGTAACTAACATCTCTAGTCATAAAGGCACATGAGGAGTTGAGAAGGGATGGATAATCTCCACGATCATTAGGTTCAAAGCCATCTTAAAAGTTTTACCTGATAAGCTCAGCATTGAAATGTACAGAGATCAGTGCATATTGTGGGGAGTGAATGTTAACAGTTCCTTGTACTTCCCATGTTTCAATAGAAGCGGTTACTTTTATAAATGAACACACGTAGGCAACACTACTGTGGGAAGGATGAGTGGTAAAACAGATTCTCTCAGTCTTCCTAGAGTGTAGGGGTCTCCTTAAGGGAACATTTATATTTATCTCCAATAGTGCCTGTTGTATTAACTTTCTAAAAGACTAGTGTCACTCTGTATTTTAAAAGACTTGTTACCACTTCCCCCACCTTTCAGTTGCTGACCAAGTTGCCTAAAACAAAGGCAAAACGTGAAGGTTATCAAAAACAGAAAACATTACCTAATTTTTGTCTTTGGTAATCAGAGTTTTTAAAAAATTCAACCTCGAAACAGAATTCCAATAACATTACTGCTTTATTTTTTGAATAAGTACTAGCTGACTAAAGGTAATTTGATGGACATGTCCTGTCTTTGAACCAATATTTTGAATGTTGAATCAGCACATTTGTGCACAGTATAAAATCGGAGAATAAACAAAGCATTAATTGTGCATTTCTGTTTCTTTAGCTAGCACACTTCTAGAGTCATTGGTAGTCTAGTAACTTTGCATCTTATGAAAAAAGTGGTGCCTGCTACAGTGTGGTCCACAGATGCTGAGATCAGAGAGAAAGAAGACGCATTTTACTATCTTAAAGAGAAACTTTGATAGAGGGGAGATTTTCTTTTAAAGGTAGGTGAACGCGGAGATTGGAATGGAAATATGTCTGGAGTATGGCAGAACTATCTACACAGTACACATAAATAATATGATCATACCTATTTATGTATATTATGTAGATAATATTAGTTATCAATACATTTATACATATGATCATGTTATCTATGTGTATAATGTAAATAGTATAATGTATATCTATATATGTAAAAATTAAATTTGTGTGTGTGTGAGTATATGAAAGGAATTATTTCTTATTCTGTCTGTAAAACTAATGGGATTTCAACTAACAAAATGAAGCTATGTCCAAAGCTATGACTTGAGTTTAGAGGAAAAGCAGGTTCTAGGCAAATGGTTTTCAAACTATCATGGATCAGAAACTCCTGGAAGTCTTGTTAAAACACAGATTGCTGAGCCCCACCCCTTCTTCCTGATTTGGTAAGTGTCCTGTGGGACCAAGAATTTGTGTTTCTAACAAGTTCCCAGGTGATGCTGATATCACTGGTCTGGGGATCACACTGTTCTAGAATCAATCTACTAGATTTTTCTTTCATATCCAATCTATCTTAACTCTGTAGGAAACAAGGACGGGTGCTAGGGTCAACTCAACTATAGGTAATGAAATGATTTTAAACAATTAAGTTCCAGAACCTCCCTGAACCTTTGTTTCCTCATGCATAGAATGAAGAGATTAGACCTGCATAATTTTGAAGGCCATTACAACACTGAAATTCTTAAAAAAAAGAGAGATAATGACAATTGATAATATCAAAGTATATAATTTTACTATAATATATGGTTTCATGAAGTGGTTTATGCAATGTATTTCATGTAAATTTGTAGCATGATCTGGAGGCACCATAGCTTAATAGTTAAAAGTGTAGGTTCTGGAACAGACTGCCTGAATTTGAGTGCTGGCTTTGCTGCTAACTTGCAACGTGAGCTTGGGCATGTTACTTAACTTCTCTGTTTCTCAGTTTTTTCAACATGTTATGTGGTTCCTACCTCATGGAATTGTAAAGAATAAATTATATTATCCATGTAAAAGTGAATAAAATAATTTCCTGATGGTCAATAGGTGCCATATAACTATCAGTTACTAATATTATTAGCCAGTTATATAAATTTATCTCTACAAAATATTTTATGGAATATTGAACTAATTTTTCTTTTTTTGTCTTTGATATTCAATATCTCCTTTAGATAAAAAATAATTTAGATAGTAGTCTGAAATAATCATAATCATGCAGCTCAGATTACTTTCTAAATTATTTTTCTAAATGTTTAAGGCCAAATTTAAATCAATTCAATTTGTTTGATTATTTTTATATTGATGAATGATCATGAGTTTACACTAATGATTAGCCTTGCTTTCGATTTGTAATTTTTGAAAGGAATATATCATTCATTGCTGTGGATGAAACCTTCTGTATGCATATACTGAATATTCAGTATCTAAATTTTAGAGAATATTCCGCTAAGTTCTAGAAGACAAATTGAGATAAGTGAACATAACTTTATTCATTAGAACTTCCTATACTGTTGAGATGTGTGTTCATATGAAGGTCTGTGAAGGAAAGAATCTATTTAAGTATAAATAAATATAAATCTGCAGACTGTCTTGACTGTTTTGTCATGGAGAAGTCTGAAATCTGAAATTTTCAAAAGTTACAGATTCTTTTAAAATATTGTGTTTCTTGAAAATCGGTACCTGAAGTGGAGACTAATGATTGAACGCCTTCTCAAAGATGAATTCATATGTTTTCTCATGTCAGTTTTCCCTGTGTGTCATTAGTCTATTCATTTAGTCATTTTAGGCCTAAGTCACCTCATTTGTAAAATGTGGTCAGAATCAATGGTTTTAAGATCACTTTCAGCCATTATGTTCTGTGATTCTTTTACTATTAGTACTATGAGAAAGTCATTAGAGTAGTGTGCCAAATAGAGATTGTTCATATTCATTGTCTTAATGTTTTAAAACCATTCCTGGCTTAGTATGTTAAGCATATACCCCCACTTTTTGGCACTAAATGTTATAGTTAGATTCATTGTTGACCTAAATTTCACCATACATCGTCTTCATGACTAATATAGGTAAAACAAGTGCTTATTACATTAATGTCACAGACCACAGCCTGCCAGGTTAAATTCTGACAGCAGAAAATTTGAGGTCAGTCAGAAGGAGAAGAGAGAGAGAAAGGACCTAAGAAAATATTTGAAGAGGTAATAGCTGAAAACTTCTCTAACATGGGAAAGGAAACAGTCACCCAAGTCCAGGAAGTACAGGGAGTCCCAGGCAGGATAAACCCAAAGAGGAATATGGCAACACACATAGCAATCAAATTGACAAAAATTAAAGACAAAGAAAAAACATTAAAAGCAACAAGGGAAAAGTGACATATAACATACAAGGGAACTCTCATAACGTTATCAGCTTATTTCTCAGCAGAAATGTATTGGGGGGAACAGTAGTGGATGAGAACAATTGACAGGGAAAACAGATAACTAGAAACATAAGGACATTTTTTTTTCTTTCAAGGAAATTAATGATTTCATCTCTGTGGATGAAAAGAGTTGGGTTAAGTTCATTTTATCATGTGTGAAACTGTAATAATAGATTTTATTGCTTTATTCATCTAGTGGAAATGTAATAATCTCAAATTTCTTTAGTTCCTTGAGAAAAGCTAGTGTGCAAATTAAAAGTAATTATAGTGAGTGGCAGCTAACATAACCCGTGTCCCCTGCATCGGCAGGCGAACTCTCAACCAGTGCGCCATCAGGGAATCCCTATATATTGACTCATATAATTCTCACAACAACCTTTGTGTTAGGTACTATTATTATCCCTGTTTTTCAGCTGAGGCACAAAGAAGCTAAGCAATTTGACCCATCTCACATGGCAAGTAAACAGTGAAGCTTAATTGAGGACCTAATAATATACTAGTGATAAGAAATACTCCTTAGAGACTTATTACTAGGTGCAAAATTACCTTCTTACTCAAAGCTACCTGAGCCAAATATACAGTAATAGTAGAGATAATTTTTTGAGAATAAGTTTACAAAACAAAACAATGATGATTCCTTAAAATCAATACATAAGCTTTATCTAGGAGGGAAGTTGAAGGTGTGGTTAGGCTGTCCTAGAGGTTTGTGCTATGCGCTCTATTGTTGCTGTCTTTGGAGAAATGTAAGTGTTGGTGAAAGCCTTTTGGCTTATCACCATATTTGGCTTGAACTTTAGCAGCCAAACCCTACATACCACATAAAGGGACAATCTACTGCCATGTATTTTAGTGACTCTGCCAGTAGTCTGCTTATTTTTTTTAAAAATGTAAGTTCTGATAACACAGATAATCAAAATTCACAATTCAGAGAATAATCTGGTCTTCTGTAAGGGCTGGGAGAAAATTTTCTGCCCCATATAAAGAACTCAACAATTCACTGGATGCATTATCCTTTTTAATATCCTCAATCCATAGAACCTGATATCTTCTTTTACCAAAGGCAGAACTAAAACCTAAAACTATTAAAATGGGACAAAGTTTATGTAGAAATGAAATGTTAGGCATCAACATTCTTAACTGTACAGCAGAATGGGCTGAAATTATAGAACTTAATCATTGCTCTCTAATGAGGTTCTTTAAGATTTGTCATTTTGTGTTAAAAATTACTCTCAGACTTTTAAGTTTTTGCTGTTTGGTTGTATATATGTACTATTATTATCTATTAGGTTTGAATTTTTAAGCTAATGGAATGATTGTTTCTAAATATAAGGCTTTCAGAAAAGTGAATAGGTATTAATTCTCCACTCACTCCTCTAAGTGGAAAACAACCTAAGATGAAATTCATCTTTTAATTATATTTTTTCTTAAAAAATTAATGAACTCTCACATCTATTTTCTAACTTATATTCAGAAAATTCTTCAATTGGGTAAAGTTGAGTTGAGGTGGGAATGCATGCAGATTGTAGAAATTCATGTTTTCAATTGGGTGTATTTTGGTCAACACAAAGTTGAATGACTTATAGAGCTTTGAAGGCTGATATTGGAACCTAATGCTGATGATCCTTAGACTTTGGTACAAAATATGACTGAATAGTAAAACCATTGTTTCTACACTGATACTGAATACAGAAAAGAAACAACACATAGATTTCTTTTTGAGACTATAGCAGGGGACCTGTGATAATGAAGCAAGTTGGAGGGAAAATGAGACAATGATTATTAAGTAAATTTCTCCATATACATACTTGTGAATAGCTCACTCTATATAAAATAGTTATGAATCACATGTAATTTGCCAGCACCTCTAAAAGTCATTTGGATTACAAGACATGGTTAGTTAGAAGTTGGATTAATTTCAGGTCAGATTTTTCTATAAATTTATAAGTTTACTTCCTCAGTAGTCATTGATTCTGATGCTTCAAAACCACAAGAACGTAAAAATCTCTTCACTCTTCATACTTGCACATGTTTTAGCAATTTTTCTTCTAACTCATTGATTATCACTCTTGCCAAGTGCATTATTATATTTGGATAATAGGAAGACAGGGTGTAGACTCAACAGTATTTGAAGTATTGTTTTCCATTTGATTTGACAATGTGCAGATTTCATCTGTTTCACTTTTAACATGTGAGTGAATACAGATATCCTTTTTGGGTGCTTATATGTTCCCCAAAGAGGGAGATATCTCCCCTTTTTAAAAAAAGCATCAAAATAAATCAAATTAATATTTAGACAAATGTCTAAAAAAACCTTCAATTTGCATAAATAAATTAATAAACCAATTAACTATTTCTTGGTTGTCTACTATGTGTCCACTCTATAATAGATATTGTAGGGGACATTTATAAGAAATATAAGATGTTTGGGCACTCACACAGCTTATAGGCTCCTGTAGGAGTCAAGACACACAAAAAAGACTACACAACAGCCCTATAGCAAGTAAGTGCAAAATTGTATACTATGGAGAAGAAGTGCTCTAGGAGGACAGAGAAGAGATAGTCTCATCAAGACCCCTCAAAAATTAGTTTGTTTGACTCGCTGTGTTAATGCTGTCCTTTTCTGTTGATGCTGTTCAGCTCCTCAATATTTCCTGCCCCACCCCCTGCTCAAATTTCTACTTGCAGTATTTTAAGGCTAATTCAAATATTACCCTTTCCTTGAGTCCCCCCAGTTAGATTTGATTTTTCCCTTTTATGTGTGTAGAATATTGTAACACAACGTTTCTAATATTTTGTTTGTCTCTAGTGCCTATCACAGTGCTTTGCTCATAATAGAATTTCAATATATGTTTGCTCAATGGAATTGTTATTAAAGATGGGAACTGTATAGAAGCTGAGCCCTGAGAGATGAGTAGGAATTGGTTAAGCAGAGAAAAGTAAGGAATACAGTTATGGGGGTGCAATTGAATTTAGCAATGTTATAAGCAGTAGAAAAGTGCATTCTAAAATATAGTTTTATTTGAGTATAATAAAGGTATTTTTACACTTTCCATTGTATTCCCCAGAACCAATGGCTATCAGTGTAAGAGCTAAGATATGCTACCTCAAATTTTATTATGCCCTTGTTAAAATAGTTTTACAAAAAGGCTTAGTGGGCTTCCCTGGTGGCGCAGTGGTTGAGAGTCCGTCTGCCAATGCAGGGGACACGGGTTCTTGCCCCGGTCCGGGAAGATCCCACATGCCATGGAGTGGCTGCGCCCGTGAGCCATGGCCGCTGAGCCTGCGCGTCCAAAGCCTGTGCTCCGCAACGGGAGAGGCCACAACAGTGAGAGGCCCGTGTACCGCAAAAAAAAAAAAAAAAAAAAAAGGCTTGGTGTGTTTTTAATTATCCTTCTTAAAATAATACCTATGATGTTAAATATATTATTTTAATGGAAGAGGGCATTTTGAGAAGAGTGGGGAATAAAGTAAAAGATGATAAAATTTAACTTGGATTAAGAGAGAACTTAAGAGTAAATGATAAGAAAGTTAAGTTTATTGTAGAGGTCACTCTGAAGGTAGCTAGAGTATAGAGGTAAAACAACTCAAAAAAAAAAAAAAAAAGAACATGAGGAAAACTGCCTTGTGTGAGCATTACTAAGATAGTTTGGATTGAGAAAGATTGGACACCTAATTAAAGGGTTGGAAAGATATCTAGTTATTTCTGATGCAGAGTGAAAATGACATAAACCTGTACCATTGAAGAGCAACTAGGTTTGGATTGCTGTCAAGTTGAATTGTATGGATCAATTCAGAAGTCAACTCAAGTGAGGTGGTGTACATCAGAGAAAAGTCCCTGCAAAGATTTGCTTGATAATTCCATATCATAAGGTCAGATGAAAATCTTTTTTGAATAAACAAAATCTTTCCCTAACATAGTAAATACTTCGAGACTCAATTGGATAATGTAGCTTTTATCAATATATCAGCAAGTCTGTGGCTCTCTTGGTTTTGTGTATCAGTTGTAATAATTTTTTGGGGGGGGAGAGGACTAAAGATTTTGACTGCTGACAGGACCACAAAAGAGCTTCCCTCCACTCCAAGTGGTTGTCTTCCTCTCTAACAAAGATGACATCCAAAGAGGGGATATACAAATGACCCCATGCCACTCAACAGACAAACCAATTATTTGATAATAGAGAGATTTTTTAAAACTATGCATTCATGTCTCTGTTACCATTCATAAACCTTTTTATACTGCCCCAGTTATCTGTATATGTATTTTAGGAAAACAAAATTATAGAAATAAAAAGTTATATGTTTTTACAAGTAATATATAGTTATATCTGTCTTTCAAAAGGTCTTATTACTTCACTTTTGCTTTCAATTAGCCCTATACATTAATTTCCTATTTGTTTATGAAAGAATGAGCATTTCCTTTTTTTCTGAAATCTCCTACTATATTTGAATAGGATGCTCAGCCAACTTTCCTAGGATTTCTACTACTTACTGGTTGTTAGTTACAACTCAGTTCTAATTTACTCAGTCAATTTTAATGCACTCTTTTTGGCCTCTATTTAACACACTTAAATTGTTATATATTAAGTGATGCCTTAGTCAGTGTGCTAAAAGAATACACATATTCCTATTGGTCCCTACTGAGAACACACACTATAGCTAATAAGTGGGAAAGGTCTCCTTTAAAACAAATATTCCATCAAATAACATAGAAAATTACTAAAAAGAGTTTCAGCATATCACCATTTAGATTTTCTTCAGATTAAAAACAAAAGCATGTTTTTGATATAAAGTTAGTCAATATGGGATATGATTTTTGAGAGATCTATATTATTATGGTACTGTGGGAAATAAAAAAGATTAGTTCACCTGCAAACAAGCCATGCTCTCGATATCAGTAACCTTTGGGAAAATCAGAAATGTTTAGCATTTCCAAATTTTATGATTCTGGTTTAATAGGGTTACACCCAGATTCATATTTAAGAGAAACCCTTTAGGTCATAAAAATAATATGCTTATTATTTTTCACAGTTGATTCTAATGTTTAGAACACTTTCTTTTGATCTTTACAGAATGTGCATTTTAGATCTAGGCATCCTATTTTGGTATTTTTATATTTTTCCTTTAGAGAATATTATTCGAGTGCATCATGCACCAGAAGTTCCAAGGTCAGCATTACTTCACAGTTGTAATAGTTCCAACAGAAAGATAAATATATATCGACTGAGGCTGGAGTTCCAGTTCTTTCATTTGCTGAAGGTCAACAGCCTCTTAGAGGTACTTTCTAACCTTCAAATGTCTATAGGTTAAATTACTGATGAATCACTGCACTTTTCTAAATGGAGGAAACCTACATTGCACTGGGAAGCAGCCCGATATATTGTCTTTTGACTGATGTAATTCTGAACAAGATGGGAAGCAATTTCAATTCAGGCCCAGTTCCAAAACTTTATGGAAATGACTGTAAAACTGACCACTCAGGCTGAATATACTGGCCAAAAAATGACTTAGTGGCACCATTTCTTTTACAAACGTTGTCTTAGGATAGATTTAGAATGAGCTGACAATTTAAATTCTCAATCATGTAAAGATTTTAAATTATGTAATTACTGAAGGCATATAGTATTTAAAAGACTGGGAGTGTTGGGGAAAGAATTAATTAATAAAAACAATAAAGGGCATCACAAAAGAGGGTAATATAAAAACCATCTTCAGTGAATACAAAATGATTTGAGGCTTGAGGTAATTATGTAGCACAGAGTATTGAAGGCAGCACAGCAGGACATAGTAAAACTAAATGAGACACGACTTTACACATTTCTACTGGCATGTTTTAGAGAATTTGATCCCTGCAGGTCAGGGTTGAAAGAACTAAACAGGCAGAATAAAGAAGAATGCATTGCAGCTGGTGAATTCTTTTCCTCCTGGTTTACATATAATGAAATAATACATCACAAAGGGTTTAAACCACAAACCTTATTGTATAATATAAAACTTCTTTGTAGCTTAGTAAAATTTCTATTATAGAAAGTTGATACCACAACACCATTTTGATACTGTCCTTTCAAAAATGATTTCATGTTAAATTATTTAAATTTTAATTATAGATGATACTAATTTAGAATCAATTAAAATCTTGGATGGAATAATAATTTAAAATAACTTTTTGTAAACTTTTTATTTTATATTGGAGTATAGTTGATTAACAATGTTGTGATAGTTTCAGGTGTACAGCAAAGTGATTTAGTTATACATATACATGTATTTATTCTTTTTCAAATTCTTTTCCATTTAGGTTATTACATAATACTGAGCAGAGTAGGTTGGTTATCCATTTTAAATATAGCAGTATGTACATGTCAGTCTCAAACTCCCTGACTATTCCTTCCCCCTATCTTTCCCCCCGGTAACCATAGTTTGTTCTCTAAGTCTGTGAGTCTGTTTCTGTTTTGTAAATAAGTTCATTTGTATCATTTCTTTTTAGACTCTGCATATAAGTGTTATCATATGGTATTTCTCTTTCTCTTTCTGGCTTACTTTCACTCAGTATGACAATCTCTAGGTCCATCCATGTTGCTGCAAATGGCACTCTTTCTTTCTTTTTAATGACTGAGTAATATTTCATTGTATATAGGTACCACATCTTCTTTATCAATTCATATGTCAATGGACATTTAGGTTGTTTCCATGTCTTGGCTATTGTAAACAGTGCCCCAATGAACATAGGGGTGCATGTATCCTTTCAGACCATGTTTTTCCCCAGATGTATGCCCAGGAGTGGGATTGCAGGATCATATAGTAGCTCTATTTTTTTGAGGCCTTTTGTCTCCTTAGGTAGGTTTATTCCTAGGTATTTTATTCTTTTTGATGGGATTGCTTCTTGAATTTCTCTTTCTGATCTTTCCTTTTTAGTTTATAGAAATGCAACTGATTTCTGTGCATAAATTTTGTAACCTGCAACTTTACCAAATTCATCAATGAGCTCTAGTAGTTTTCTGGTAGCATCTGTAGGATTTTCTATGTATAGTATTATGTCATCTGAAAACAGTGACAGTTTAGCTTCTCCTTTTCCAATTTGAATTCCTTGTTTCTTTTTCTTCTCTGATTGCCATAGCTAGGACCTCCAAAACTATGTTGATAATAGTGGTGAGAGCTCTCAGCTTTTCATCATTGAGTATGATGTTAGCTGTAGGTTTGCCATATATGGCCTTTATTATGTTGACGTATGTCCCCTCTATGTCTACTTTCTGGAGAGTTTTTATCGTAAATTGGTGCTGAATTTTGTCAAGAACTTTTTCTGCATCTATCGAGATGATCATATGGATTTTATTCTTCAATTTGTTGATATGGTGTATCACATTGATTGACTTGAGGATACTGAAAAATCCTTGCATCCCTGGGATAAATCCCACTTGCTCATGGAGTATGATCCTTTTAATGTATTGTTGGATTCAGATTGCTAGTATTTTGTTGAGGATTTTTCCATCAATGTTCATCAGTGATATTGGCCTGTAGTTTTCTTTTTTTGTGGTATCTTTTTTTTTTTAAACATCTTTACTGGAGTATAATTGCTTTACAGTGTTGTGTTAGTTTCTGCTGTATAACAAAGTGAATCAGCTACATGTATACATATATACCCATATCCCCTCCCTCTTGCATCTCCTTCCCACCCTCCCTATCCCATGCCTCTAGGTGGTCACAAAGCACCGAGCTGATCTCCTTGTGCGATGCAGCTGCTTCCCACTAGCCATCTATTTTACATTTGGTAGTGTATATATGTCAATGCTACTCTCTCACTTCATCCCAGCTTACACATCCCTCTCTCTGTGTCCTCAAGTCCATTTTCTACATCTGCATCTTTATTTCAGTCCTGCAGCTAGCTTTGTCAGAACGATTTTTTTTTTTTAGATTCCATATATATGTGTTAGCATATTGTATTTGTTTTTCTCCTTCTCACAATGTTGATTCTTCCAATCCAAGAACATGGTATATCTCTCCATCTGTTTGTATCATCTTTAATTTCTTTCATCAGTGTCTTATAGTTTTCTGCATACAGGTCTTTTGTCTCCTTAGGTAGGTTTATTCCTAGGTATTTTATTCTTTCTGTTGCAGTGGTAAATGGGAGTGTTTCCTTAATTTCTCTTAGATTTTTTTTCGTTAGTGTATAGGAATGCAAGAGATTTCTGTGCCTTAATTTTGTATCCTGCTACTTTATGAAATTCATGGATTGGCTCTAGTAGTTTTCTGGTAGCATCTTTATGATTCTCTATGTATAGTATCATGTCATCTCTTTGGTTTTGGTATCAGGGTGATGGTGGCCTCGTAGAATGAGTTTCGGAGTTTTCCTTCCTCTGCAATTTTTTGGAACAGTTTTAGAAGGTTAGCTGTTAGCTCTTCTCTAAATGTTTGCTAGAAATTGCATGTGAAGCCATGTGGTCCAGTACTGTTGTTTGTTGGGAGCTTTTTAATCAGAGTTTCAATTTCAGTACTTGCAATTGGTCTCTTTATATTTTCTATTTCTTCCTGGTTCAGTCTTGGGACATTGTACCTTTCTGAGAATTTGTCCATTTCTTCCAGGTTGTCCATTTTATTGGCATAGAGTTGCTTTTAGAAGTCTCTTATCATCTTTCGTATTTCTCTTCTGTCAGTTGTAACTTTTCCTTTTTCATTTCTAATTTTATTGATTTGAGTCATCTCTTTTTTTTTTTGTTGAGTCTGGCTAAGGGTTTATCAATTTTGTTTATCTTTTCAAAGGAGCAGCTTTGAGTTTCATTGATCTTTGCTATTGTTTTCTTTGTCTTATTTCACTTATTTCTGCTCTGGGTTTTATGAATTCTTTCCTTCTAGTAACTTTAGGATTTGTGTGTTCTTTTTTCTCTATTTGCTTTAGGTGTAAGGTTAGGTTGATAATTTGAGGTTTTTAATGTTTCCTGAGTTAAGATTGTATTGCTACAAAGTTCCCTGTTAGAACTGCTTTTACTACATCCCATAGGGTTTGGATCACTGTGCTTTCATTCTCATTTGTCTCTAGGTATTTTTTGATTTCTTATTTGATTTCTTCACTGATCCATTGATTGTTTAGTAGCATATTGTTTAGCCTCCATGTGTTTGTGTTTTTTTTACAGTTTTTTTTATTGTAGTTTATTTTTAATCTACTAGCATCGGGGTCAGAAAAGATGCTTGACATACTTTCAATTTTCTTAAATTTACCAAGTCTCGCTTTTTGGCTCAGCATGTGGTCAATCCTGGAGAATATTCCGTGTGCACTTGAGAAGAATGTGTATTCTGCTGCTTTTGAGTGGAATGTTCAATAAATATCAATTAAGTCCATCTGGTCTAATGTGTCCTTTAAGGGCTGTGTTTCCTTATTGATTTTCTGCCTGTATGATCTGTCCATTGATGAATGTAGGGTGTTGATGTCCCCCACTATTATTGTGTTATTGTTGATTTCTCCCTTTATGGCTGTTAGTATTTGCTTTATATATTGAGGTGCTTCTCTCTTGGATGCATAAATATTTACAATTGTTATATCTTCTTCTTGGATTGATCCCTGTGCAGTGTCCTTTTTTGTCTCTTGTAATAGTCTTTACTTTAAAGTCTATTTTGTCTGATATGAGTATTGCTACTCCAGCTTTCTTTTGATTTCCATTTGCATGGAATATCTTCTTCCATCCCCTCACTTTCAGTCTGTATGTGTCCGTAGGTCTGATGTGGGTCTGTTGTAGACCGCATATATATGGGTCTTGTTTTTTTATCCATTCAGCTAGTCTATGTCTTTTGGTTGGTGCATTTAATCCATTTACATTTAAGGTAATTATCTATATGTATGTTCCTATTACTATTTTCTTAATTGTTTTGGGTTTGTTTTTGCAGGTCTTTTTTCTTCCATTTGTCTCTTGTTCTCTTCTCTTGTGGTTTGATGACCATCTTTAGTGTTGTGTTTGGGTTGCTTTTTCTTTTTTGTTTGTGTATCTACTGTAGTTTTGGGGTTTGCTATTCCCATGAGGTTTTTTTTTTTTTTCTGGCGGTACACGGGCCTCTCACTGTTGTGGCCTCTCCCGTTGCGGAACACAGGCTCCGGATGTGCAGGCTCAGCGGCCATGGCTCACGGGCCCAGCCACTCCGCGGCATGTGGGATCTTCCCGGACTGGGGCACAAATCCATGTCCCCTGCATTGGCAGGTGGACTGTCAACCACTGCACCACCAGGGAAGCCCTTCCATGAGGTTTTGATATAGCAGTCTATATATGTACAGTGTTGTTTGAAGTTGTTGGTTTCTTTCCCATCTAGAGGAGTTCCTTTAGTATTTATTGCAAAGTTTGTCTGGTGGTGCTGAATTCTCTTAGTTTTTACTTGTCTCTAAAGCTTTTGATATCTTTATCAAGTCTGAATGAGAGCCTTGCTGGTTAGAGTATTTGTGGGTTTAGGTTCTAACTTTTCATCACTTTAAATATATCATGTCCCTCCCTTCCAGCCTGCAGAGTGTCTGCTGAGAAATCAGTTTATAACCTTATGGGAGTTCCCTTGTATGTTATTTGTCATTTTTCCCTCGTTGCTTTTAATATTTTTCTTTGTCTTTAATTTTTGTCAGTTTGATTACTATGTGTTTCGGTGTGTTCCTCCTTGGATTTATCCTGCACAGGACTCTCAGCACGTCCTGGACTTAGGTGACTATTTCCTTTCCCATGTTAGGGAAGTTTTCAGCTATTATCTCTTCAAATATTTTCTCAGGTCCTTTCTCTGTCTCTTCTTCTGGGACCCCTATAATGTAAATGTTGTTGCATTTAATGTCCCAGAAGTCACTTAGACTGTCCTCATTTCTTTTCGTTCTTTTTTCTTTATTCTTTTCTGTGGCAGTGTTTTCCTCTATTCTGTCTTCCAGGTCACTAATCCATTCTCTGCTGTCTTCCAGGTCACTAATCCATTCTCTGCTGTCTTCCAGGCCACTAATCCATTCTCTGTAGTTATTCTGCTACTGATTCCTACTAGTGTATTTTTTATTTCAGTTATTTTATTGTTCATCTCTGTTTGTTTGTTCTTTAGTTCTGAAGGTTTTTCTTAAACATGTCTTGCAACTTCTCGATCTTTGCCTCCATTCTTTTTCTGTGATCCTGGATCATCGTCACTATCATTATTCTGAATTCCTTTTCCTGAAGGTTGCCTAGCTCCACTTCACTTAGTTATTTTCCTGGGGTTTTATCTTGTTCTTTCATCTGGGACATAATCTTCTGCCTTTTCATTTTGTCTAAATTTCTGTGATTGTCATTTTCGTTCCACAGGCTACAGGATTATAGTTCTTCTTGCTTCTGCTATCTGCCCTGTGGTAGATGAGGCTATCTGAGATGCTTCTGCAAGATTCCTGATGGGAGGGACTGGTTCTGGGTAAAGCTAGGTCTTGTCCCTCTGCTGGGCAGGGCTGTGCTCAGTAAAACTTTAATCTACTTGTCTATTGAAGGGTGGGGCTGTGTTCCCTCCCTGTTGGTTGTTTGGCCTGATGTGACCCAGCACTGCAGCCTACAGGCTGTTTGGTGGGGCTAATGGCGGCCTGTGGGAATGCTCACACCAATGAGTACTTCTCAGAACTGCTGCTGCCAGTTTCATTGTTCCTGCAGTGAGCCACAGCTGCCTCCTGCCTCTGCAAGAGACCCACAATACTAGCAGGTTGGTCTGGCCCAGTCTCTTATGGGGTCACTTATTTTTTCCCCTGGGTCCTGGTGCACACAAGACTTTGTGTATGCCCTCCAAGAGTGGAGTTTCTGTTTCCCCCAGTCCTGTGGAAGTCCTGAAATCAAATCCTGCTGGCCTCAAAGCCAGGTTGTCTGGGGACTCCTCCTCCCATTTCCAGACCCTCAAACTGGGAAGCATGGTGTGGGACTCAGAAATTTCACTCCAGTGAAAGAACTTCTGTGGTACAATTGTTTTCCATTTTGTGGGTCACCCACCCAGCAGGTATGGGATTTGATTTTATTGTGATTGTACCCTTCCTACCTTCTTGTTGTGGCTTCTACTTTGTCTTTGGATGTAGGGTATCATTTTTGGTAGGTTCCAGCACTTTTTTTGTCAGTGGTTGTTCAGCAGTTAGTTGTGATTCCAGTGTTCTCATAAGAAGGGGTGAGCGCATGTCCTTCTACTCTACCATCTTGAGGTAATTCCAAGATAACCTTTTTAAAGAAAAATTATTTGTGAAAGTCATATATGAAATATCTTAATACAACCTATTGGTATAATTTGTGACAAATGTATCACCTCAATTATATATAAAATTTAATCTTTACTATTGGTAGAGCATATGTTCAAATTTTCCTATAAAATATAAGAATAAATGACCGTATCTTCCATAAATTTATATCAGAGGAATAATCTCTTTTCTATCATTAATCTTTTTATTATTAGACCCTCCTTGTTATTTTGCTTTCTTTTAATTTGTCTATAAGCTGAATAAAAATGGAATCCTTTTGATTTCAAATACATTTTGATTTCAAATAGAGATTTTGAGATTTACATGTTGATTATAAAGGGCTCTGGTGAAATTGATTATGTATGTACTTGTGTTATTATATTTTATAGGGTTTAGTAATTTTATTATACAGGATTATTCTTGGGAAATCAGGTTGTGGGGGATATGTAGAGACTGCACACAGAAGATAAAATAATAGATGTTACTGGCAGTATCTTGTTTGAAGACAGGGAGCCCAGAAACAGGGATGCAGCACATATATACACACATTCCATAATATACCCATTCACAAACATACTTTTTCTGGTTTCAAAGTCATATACAGAAACATAAAATTATATACAGAAGCAAAATCTGTGTAGTTAAGGCAATGAAAACTCTCCAATTCTACCAATACAAGGTGTCAATCTGGTAACCTTATAAAACGTGACAAGTAGCTCAATATTCACATATCATAGGGTTAAAGAAAAAAAAAGAGCTTTGACCTTCCTAGATATGTTCTTTCCAATGACCAAGGGACAAATGAGACCAAGTTAACAGTCCATGGTCACAGCTGGTTCTCATTATGGTTTGTTACAACCTGTATCACTACCCAGTGATAGAAAGTACCTTTCTGCTTTTGGTGTAAAAAATTAATTTGTCAGTTGTATTGGTCTGTGAGCAGCTGTCTGGACACTAAAGCATACAGCAACCCCATCATAGGAGGTTAGTTGTACTAGGAATAGGTGGTCCTGTGATCATATGATTTCATTTTATGTAGAACATTTCAGAATTTCTGTCTTTTTAATGAAATCACTTTCTGACAAGAGTAATGACAAGAGGAGAATTTATTGGAATTCAGTCAGAATGTATGAGGCTGTTAAATTACTCTACTGCAAGTGAATCAGGAGCTAAGTGTGTGAAATTGGAGGTAGCTGAATTGTGAGTGGTGATAATACTCAGTGGTCACACCAAATTATGTTGGCTTAGAAAATGTTTCATGCTCTACTCATACTGCTGTCAGAAGAATAATAGCTGGATAAAAGAAAAAGTAAAGATATTTCCTCTAGTAGATAATTCTACCTATTTATATATGGTCAATGGGATATTAATAGGGAGGCCATATAATTTATCTTCCATACTGGAACATTATTGAGGGTGAAACTGGGAGTGCCATTAATAATTACATCAATTCAATGGGCATAAACTAGGAAGGACTCTTTTAGACAAATTGGGATGTATAAATACCTTAAGAATGAGATGGAGGGCTTCCCTGGTAGTGCAGTGGTTGAGGGTCCGCCTGCCAGTGCAGGGGATGCAGGTTCGTGCCTTGGTCTGGGAGGATCACACGTGCCGTGGAGTGGCTAGGCCCATGAGCCATAGCCGCTGAGCCTGTGTGTCTGGAGCTTGTGCTCTGCAGCGGGAGAGGCCTGCATACCACACACAAAAAAAAAAAGACTGAGTTGGAAAACTTTACAAGGTAGTTCCACAGGTGACTCAGGACCGGCCAATAGTGAAACTCATTGTCATCTGCCTAGTACTGAAGTGACATTTGTATAAATGAATCAATTTCCGTATAATATGTATTCACTTTATAACATGAGGATATAATATAGTTCCTGAGCCTGTTGAGTCTATGGATTTTTCTTCTGAGACCTAAAGAAGTTTGAATGTGGTAGGGTATTGCAATATCATTGGATGGAAATGACTCATACAATGGATGCCATCAAAAGTGATATAATTCTGGGGCTTCCCTGGTGGCGCAGTGGTTGAGAGTCCGCCTGCCGATGCAGGGGACGCGGGTTCGTGCCCCAGTCCGGGAGGATCCCACATGCCGCGGAGTGGCTGGCCCGTGACCCATGGCTGCCGAGCCTGCGCGTCCGGAGCCTGTGCTCCGCAACGGGAGAGGCCACAGCAGTGAGAGGCCCGCATAGTGCCAAAAAAAAAAAAAAAAAAAAGGCACATGAAAAGATGCTCCACATC
>NW_020174573.1:260185-266379 GCF_003031525.2 Neophocaena asiaeorientalis asiaeorientalis | reverse complement strand
TGATATAATTCTGTAATTTCTACTAGTGTTTTGACCTTTTTGGCCTATTTCCAGTTTCTATTTCCTTCTTAGAAGTTTTGTTTGAGACTGATTTACAATCTAAAAAAAATGTATGTTTTATTTGCTTCCCCTTTGAACCCTATTTTTTCTGCACATCTGACTAATATGGATATTCTAGTTAAAAGAGAGGCTTGAGAAAAACACTCTTAATTCTCTTGTTTGCTCTGATGCTTTCTCACTGTGGCCTCTTAGACAAATGACCAAGTGGTTTTGTTAACATCTTTATGAAGTTTTATAATAAACTGTGAATATATTTTATGCAACTTCCTTAGGTTTTTCAGCTGAAAGGCAATATAGCCACATGGAGTATTATAATCTCAATAGAACCACAAGCTAAGTGATTTATAGGTGTAATAGTCATCTACAAGTCTTTAATTCACTGTTCAAGATGCTGTTGAAAAGAAGATTTTTCTAATTTTGAAAAGGCTGAATTAGATCAATTGTTCCAATGCCTCTGAATTATTTTCATAGAAAAAGGTTTCAAAGTTCAGGTGCAACTTGTAACTGATGGCAAAAATTATTTTAGCTGTGAGCTGCTTTGCTAGTTCATATTTGTTTCTGTACTTCTGCACCTTTGATGTATAACTAAATCTATTTAATTTTCATAATATTTTGAGAAAAAGCAATTCAGTTTAAAATTTTTTTGTGACTGTGTAACTGTGCTGTTGAAAGATAAGGAGACTCACGCCACCCTCTTCATTGGCTAAGAGGAAATATAATCATCAATGTATTCTCTTAGTTCAGTCCATTGTCAAGTTGCATTATTTCTTAATTTGTATCTTTAGATTCTGACATATGTTGAGTTTGGAAAGTTCCTCTTTACTCTGTCAACATCTTTGTTTCTTTTAAAATAATTTTCCACTTTTTAACGCACATATTTTAGTAGCCTCAAACTTTACTTTTGTAAGCTACACAACCACTTTTCATGAATATATAGTATCTTTTTTTTTTTGAAGGAGACTAGGTAATGCCAGTTGCATTTTGTAATTAAGTTACTCTGGGTCAACCTTTGCACAATAAGTAAGAAGCAGTTTTATCATGATTCCTATGTTACATGCAGTTGAGTTCACCTTTCTTTACCTCACTCCTGTACCCTAAATGAGGATTTTCATTCTACTTCTGCCTTTTTATATCCAGTGACATGTGAATATAATGATTATGTTTAACTATGCAGTGACTGTGAAAGTGCTCAGCACAAAGTAGGTGCTTCTTTGCTGAATATGATTTGGCCATAAAATTTAGTTCTGTAACTCATAAAGATTTGTATGCTGAGATATGATTACCTAAGGAATATTCAGGACTACCGGGAGTTGTGATGGTTGCTTTAGTCTAGGTTTTACCTATAGTAACAGAAAAAGGTGAATACCTCCTCCAAATCTGTTTCATATTCTGAGAAGTCAGGTTATTCCATAACTTGAAAAAGATGTCATTGCTCATTCAAATGAAGAAGCAAAGGTTTCCAAATAATGTGCATCCTCATAGAGCTCAGCTTAAAATCAGGGCCACTTGTAGCATTTCTCCCCATTTGGCCTCTTCCATCTGTCAGCATTTTGAGAAGGGTGTATGCATTTGCAAGCAAGTAGCCTTTCCATAAAATTTGCAGGTTGCTGACAGTAACAACATAAAACCTATTTTAGATATTCTCATTCTATATATTTTTAGTATACAGTCATCCCAGATAAAACACTTAATGAAGAAACTTTAAGGAACTACTACACTTTACTTCTTTGTGAAAGAAAATTGCACCATGGTGATTGAGAAAAAGGTTTCTCTAATTCAGTGCTGATAATGTTAGGTTTTAATGGGATTTCACGTTACTGGTAGAATTTCTCAGGTTATGTTACTTTTTCTTTTTTTCTTTCTTTTTTTTTTTGCGGTACACAGGCCTCTCACTGTTGTGGCCTCTCCCGTTGCAGACTACAGGCTCCACGGCCATGGCTCACGAGCCCAGCCGCTCTGCGGCATGTGGGATCTTCCTGGACCGGGGCACAAACCCGTGTCCCCTGCATCGGCAGGCGGATTCTCAACCACTGCACCACCAGGGAAGCCCGGTTATGTTACTTTTATTTTAACCATGAGAGATCTTTATTTTTAAAAAAGTTTCCTTTATAAATATACCAGTTTTTAAAATAAAACATTTTTAAACTAGTATAATAAAAAAACAAAATAAAATCCAAGAGGCTCATCTTAATTTAACTTCCCAGTGTCTTTACCCTTGAATACCTGACTATACAATTTATAGTAATCTTAGGGTGTGGTACATGAAAATTCTATTTTGCTGGCTTTTCTGCTCATTCAGTTTCCTACAATTTAAAAATTATTAAAATGGAACAAATATTTACCCTCATCTAAGAAAAATTTTCTTTCAATCTGAAACAATGCAAATGTTAATGTCAGTATTGTGAGCAAAGTAATATGAAATGGATTTCTTTAGTGGTCCGTATGTTAAGAAAGGTAACAGGAAAAAGGAGAAGGAATACAATGTCTGTGTTATATGTAATCTACCTTGCCCTTAGAATATTGAGCTAACACATTGGACTCAAGCAAGGTAAGAGGAATAACGATCATAAAACATATACAAGCATCCGTTACCTGTGACTTTCAATTATTTCAGTCATGGAAAAATTGGACATGAGAGAGAAGTGTAATGAGATTATTCTATATGTTCTGTAATGTTAACAAAGAACATTATAGAAATGTCTTAAAGTTTTCACTGTATTACAATGGATTGGGCAACAGATCAACATAACAGCATAATTTTCTTTGTATTTACCAGAACCAAATATAGATTAATAAATATTTTATTGAAAGCATTTAATTTTTAAAACCTTGTCTTACTGCTTCAGTGATAACAAATTATCCTTGAAATATATAGAAAATTATTCTTGAAATATAAAGAAACTGCCCTGTGGTCAATGATAGTCTTAACTACTTGTCAATCAAAAGCAGAAGTTTGTTGAGACATTTAATTACAAGATAATGTAGTCATCAAAATGTCGTTGTGGTAACTGACAGCTCATTTTGGACTGAAAGCGTACAACTACCTCCCCTGAGGTCAGAGATGTTTGGAGGTTAACTTAGTAATGACAAGTCCTTTATTATCACATAATGACATTGAAAAACATTGCAATTATACTAATAAATTAATAACAGTAATAAAATGACAGTCATAATTGCATAATATACAAGTTGTCAACTGCATTTTTGTTACATGGTCGGAATTTTTATAAGTATATCTGCACTATGTTAATTGTTCTCAATATGGCATAGACAAAAATTTCTGAAAAATTTCCAAAGCCATGTCTATACTTATGGGAGGCCAGTGTATCCATCTTTTTGATCCCACTTATTTTCTTTCCTCCTCTCTCTCCTCTTCTTTTTTACAAAGCCTTAAAATAAATATGGAGAATTAGTAATTACCACCTGACCCAGTGTAAATATGTAGTTAACATCCTTATTACTTCACCAAGTTTTATCTTCTGTCTTCTTAAGGTTTTTTGGCTTAAATGTCTTCTACTTCATGCATTTAGATAAATGAAGGGAAAAGGACCTGGTTTGACATTTTTCTCTTTTCTTTTATTCTATAACTCTCCTCACTCTCGGGAAGAATACATTGTATTTACCAAATATTTTGCACAAATGTTTTATAAATTAGATCCACTTTTTATGTTAAAATGAATGATAATGTCAGTAATTACTTCTAAATAGCCAGAGATACAATTTTAGTATTTAAATTAGTCTAAATAGCTGTAGACAAAATCTTTTATTTCCTAACTTTGCATAACTCTAGAAAATAGATCTCTTTAGTATCTGATTTCTTTCTGCTGTGAAATCTTCCAGTTAATCTAATTTAAGAAAGGATAAATTTCTCTATGAGTAGATTAATAATAGATTTATGCGTGAAGTGATCTAGCCATGATTTTGCACTTGGTGGTTGACATTTATTCATACAGAAAGCCTCTGAAAAAAGGTTTAGATGGCTACTGCTTCCATTGGCCTGAATTACAGAGAATTAATTGTGTGTTTTTGCAAACTTTCTCCTGGGATTGGAAAGGACCTTTTATAATGGTGAGTTGTTCCTTTTTAAAATATTTTCTTGCAACTTTTTCTTTATATCTTCTCTTGAGTGTGCTTAAACACTCCTGGGTGTGCCAAGGAGAAAAGTTTTCCTCTTTGGTACCCAAAGTCAGAAAGTTTACCCAAGTCACTGCCCAGGCCAGAAGATTAATAACTGTTAAAGATCTAATTTCTTTAAGATAAATTTGAAAGTAGTGCACAATAGCTATATATAAACAAAGAAGCTCATATCATTTTTCTTTCCTCAGTGGAGAGAAGGAATGTTTATAGTCAAAATACTAATGATAATAATAATAACCAGTATTTACTGAATAAAGTTGACTATGTTCTGGCACTATTTTAAGAACATCACATATATAAACACACATAATCCACCCAAAATTGTATGGGGGAGGTACTACTATTATTGACATTTTTCAGGTGAAGAAACTGAGGCGCAGAGAGAATATGTACAACTAGTATGTTGTAAAGGTAGGTTCAAACCCGGGCAGTCTGTCTCCAGAGTACACGTTCTTAAGTCACTAAGGATATCATAGGACAATATACTGTAAAGAAGTCTGGAGTGGGAATCAAGAGACCTGGATCCTAATTTTATTTTTACGGTTAGTAAGTAGTCCTATGATCTGCACAAGATTATTCACTGGTCCCAAGTCTCCTCACATGCAAAATTGAAAAGTGCAGGGGTCTCTAATCTGGGGTTATGAGAGCTTCAAAAGCAGACTAATTATTTTGGCATCCATGCCTTGCCCACTGAACTTCTGCTTCAATGATTAACATTTGTTATATTGTCTAGAGAGGATGAACTTAAAGGAAAAGAGGTTTTGGTTCAAATGTGAAATAGACCTTATTAGTCTAAGCTGTCCAAAGATGGAATAAGCTGACTTAAGCATATAGTGCATTCACCATCAGTGGAAATTTTCAGGCGGAGGTTTGGAGGACAATATGATAGGGTGCTTAAGAGAGGACTCAAGTACCAATTATGCAGTAGGGTAGACTGGATGACATCCACTCAGCTTTATTAAAGTATGATTGACATAAAAATTGTATATATTTAGTTTGTACGATGTGATTTTTAAAGTGTATAATGTGATGATATATACATTGACTTTTAATGTTCTTTTCTACTCTGAAGTTTTATGATTCTGTAAATCCCATCAACATCTTATTCATTCATTTAAAAAGAGCAATCTATCTACAACTATAGGTACATATATATGATTATGTGAATATACTGTATACATTTTTCTTTAAGAATCTGGCTTATAGAATGGATCTTGCATGAATTTCATCTACTTAAAAAGCTTGTAGATGTTCTAGTTCTAAATAAGCTAAAATGTAAGTGGCAATGTTGCTTATTTAAGAAAGATAGAATGTTTAAGAATATTGATTTATAGCTTAATATGGCATTATACAGAAGGCTTCAGCTATCTATTAAGCAGATATTTTGTAATCGAGCATACTCTAAGTAGGTGAAACTACATAAAGAATGGCATTGGAGATAAGTTGTGCTCCCTTGAAACTTCCTTCCTTATACCTTAATTATAAACAACAGAATGGTTGTAAGTATGGGCCCTAGAGAAAGCATTGTCTAGATTTAAATGAAGGCTGTACCATTACTACCTGTGAAATTTGGGAAGTAATTTAACACTTTCAAATCTCACTTTCCTCATTTGTAAACTGGGGGTAATAAGAGGCCTGGCCCCTAGGGTTATTGTTAGAATTAAATTATTTAATATGTGGGTCTTTTAGCCATTATTTTATACCTATGTTTTTTCTGTTTTATTTTTTCAACTTTATTGAGGTATAATTTAAAAATATGAGTTGCATATATTTAAGGTGTGCAACTTGATGTTTGTGTTTTATTTTTTAATGTGATCCAATATTGACTTAAAGATTGTGGTAGAAGATTGATGGTATGTTTAAGGGTCATATAATGTCAGTATTGCTACGTGAATACCTGGTATCTAAAGCATATGGCTTTCATGTCAATATACGCTAGCTATCTGCACTCTAGGCACTTGTCATAGAGCTCCTACATAATTGAGTAGTTCACAGCT
>NW_020174573.1:247306-260167 GCF_003031525.2 Neophocaena asiaeorientalis asiaeorientalis | reverse complement strand
AATTAACTTGTTTATTTCAGTGCCATGTTTTTAAATCAAGTTGGATGACTCAAAAGTGTATCCGTAATGTAGTACCTGATTGTTCTTGCAAATGCTCTTACTGATTTGTGATTTAATATTTCGCGCTGTACTTTTATTGAGTATTGAATTAAATTTTAGTCAAATGAACAATAAGCTTGAATCTATTTTTAATGTAATTATCTTCTTGTAATGATTTTTTATTTTTATTATTTTAGTTTAATTTTCATTGTTGCCATTGGTATTGTAAGGATATTATACAATCAACTTGGTGCCATTTTAATGAAGCCATTACTACTTATCAGTAGTAATTTTGTTCTTTGCAAAGCTGGAAGCTGGGAGTAAAATCTTTCACAATAACATTTCCAACTTTAGAAGAAGTGTCATTATTTTGAACTGATGGGGGGGTAATCCTAGGTTTAAAGAAATAGAATATTGTTGAATTTAGCTAAATTCTTTAATTAAAACAAGGTGAACAGACTTTTTTGCCTTATAGAGAGACTATTACAGTATAATGGAAAAGTGGAAGCTTTGAGTAGATAGATGTGGTTCTAATCCTTGCTTGGACACTCACTAGATGTGATTTTGGGTAAATTACTTAGTTTTACTGAGTCTCAGTTTTTTCATTTTTAATTTGTGTTAGTAATATCTGATGGACAGAGCTGGAGAACTTCATTAAATAATGCATGTAAAACTTCTGTTGAATACTTGTATGTGAATGACTATTTCTGAAGAATTTAAATTTCCCACCTTGTCAGGCTGCTCCCTTAAATTTCTCCAGTGGTCACCATTTGCACAAAATGCAATGTGAATGGCACACGTTGGAGTTGTGCAATCTTCGGCCCTTATTTACATGTTTAAATTTTCTTTCTTAAGGGACCTTTACTTTCTAGATTTTAAAGAGGTAAATTTTGTTGGATGTGTTCAGAACAATTCTAATGACCCTACCTTCTGTGAGTAGTGAAGAAGCCAAGTGAAGGAAATAATGATTTGTTCATCCATCTACCCATCTACCCACCCATCCATCCATTATTCCATTATGTTGATATTTTTCAAGAGTTGGCTGTGTGCCAGGCACCATCATATTCACTCAAATCTGTGTAAGTGGATGAAAATAAAATATGTGTTTGAACTTGAATAAGTAAACACCTTGAGGGATAAAATGACACAACTACTTTTTTAAAATAAGGGCTCTCTGCTGTTAGATAAAACTAAGTAAGAGACCTGGAAATCTTTGTATTTTCCCTTCACTTAGGACATCTGCCCAATATTCCTTTGGCTGTCACTGTGAAATACTGGGCATTTTTAAATGGATGGTGAAACTTGAAAGGAAAGGAAGTGCTAATATAAATACTCTCTTTCTAATCACTTGCAGATTCTTGTGTTTTCCCCACCTCTGGCTTTCCTTTTCACCAAGAAACATATATCATTCTTAAACCAGTCTTACACCCTAGGCTTTGAGAGAAAAATAGATGTTAGATTGAGATTCCTATTAGCTTTCCAATGGTTGGTTATTCCTGGTGAATCAATATTCTTTATTAAATGTCAATATCAAATAGTAGTGAAGTCAAGAATAGATTATTTTTCCTCTGTTCCCATTACAAAATGAAGCTATTATGAGTGTAAGAGAAAAGATGGGAAAAAGTCAGTAATGTATACCTTAAAGCTTTTCAGTGATTTCAGTTGCCTTAGAATTTTCACTGATTAAGAGACAGGAGGGACATTAGAGATCATTTAGTATGATGTCTTATTTTATAGATGAGGAAACAAAATCTAAAAAAAAATGATATGGCTTGCCTCTCATAGCTCAGATGTTTAGTAATAGCCACTGGAGCTTAGTTTTTGAGACTCAGCCCAGTGTACTTTCTGGCACATCAAGCTTATTCTCCTCAATTTTCCCTTATTATTTCATTTATCTTCAGGACTATAAGGGATAACTAGAACAAATCTTTCTTTTCAATCCACATTAAATTTTTATTTCAGTATTTTTTACTTTCCTTTCTGCATTTGTATATTTCCCAAGCTTCCTTATAATTAGTAGCTTTTCCCCATTCCTACAATACATGTTTTTTTTCTTCTTCCTTGGTAACTTTCTTTCTCAGCTGGTTTTCTTCTTTTTTTTGTTCTTCATTGGAAATGTTTACTATAGCTACATATAAAAACACAAAAACAATTTCATTCACACCCACCATATTAACTTTGTGGTTTTGATCTCTCTATGGATCAAGAAGGGTACTCTTTTCCTTTTGGTAATGGACACTGTACAAGGACTGAAAGGGTAGAAATCCTGGTCTAATTATATCCTGTGTATTACCATTAATCAGAAAGTGAATATTGGAGGTAAAATAAGGATAAGTGTTCACTTAAAATTGAATTTCCAAGTAAGAATTATAAGAAATGTATTAATTTCCTTGCAGCTTTATTTTTTAATCAGAAAAATCTTTGAATTTTTTCTCTTTATCTGCCAATATGAACCAAATTGTGTGAAATGTTTACTTCAGCAGAAGTTGCAGAAAAAGAAGAAATTCGGAAAGAAAAATGGCCTCTGATTTTGAGGCCTGAGACTCCTACTTTTCAGCTTTCTCTTCAGTCTCTAAAAGTAGTGTGTTTTGTAGATTGTTTCCATTTGGGTTTGGGAAGATTCTGCTTATACTTAGCTTTCAAGTCATTTGCCTTTAATTCTTGAAATTCAATTAGAAATAAACATTTTTCTTGCCCCCATTTCCCTTCTTGATTTTAGGACAGCAATTTGGAAGGGTTGGGTGAGTAGGTTACCATTTTATCTGTCTCTATTACTCTGACTGATAGATCTATTAAGTAAAGGCAAACTGTAATTCTTTATTATCTGCCTGCTTCATTCTGCTCTTTGCCCTTGAGAAGAGCTGGTTAAAGATCAGAGTATTATTGAAAACTCCTGAAAAATAATAACTTGTTTGGCCACTCAAGCAATGACAATTCCTTGGGAAAACAGGTTTATTGTGCATGTGTGGATGGGAAGGGGTATTCATCTTGAAGTACTTATGTGATGTGATGGGGGTGGAGAAATTATTACTCTAGAGTAGTTGAGAAACAGTGGTATTCATAAAGAGAAACTGAGAACATCTATATGATAAATACCCTTGTAATTAGTGAGATCATTAGCATGGACAAAGTATACTTTAGCATCCACAAAGAAATCTTTAAGCGAAGTAGTTAGCTTCACTATGAAGAGAAAAAAAAATGAGCTATATACAGCTGAATAGGCTTTTCAGAGTCTCTAAGGAGGTGACTTGTCTGTTGATGGCCAGTGGGGGTGGACCAGTGAAATAATTACTTAACAGCATGTAAACAATGTGAGATGTGAAGTACGCTTTCCCCCCTTTTACCCCCCTTTTTCATTGAGAGAGTTTCTTGTTGAAATGGCTCCACTGGGACAGGCAGCAGAGAAATTTGATTAAATGGATGCCTGGAGTCATGACCCTGTCTAAACATGGTGCAGCTCTCAGCATTAATCAAAGAAATTTTTTTCTTACTTAAAAAATTCTGACCTTGCTGTATATGAGTATTAGTGAGCTTTGGATTTGGTTGTGGTTGAATAGGGGGCTGTGTAAGTCTGTGTGAGCATTCTGTTTACAGATAAAAAAATGGAGGAGGAAGCTGTCTTCAAGGACAACAGAAAAATATAACATTATTTTATATCATGTTAAGGGACTTTCATTTCATAATAGCCTATCAACAGCCAGTGGGATTTGGAGCTCCATTAGAATTCACTAGGACTCATTTATTGCAAACCACTGTTGACATTGATCTGAGTGTTTAGAAGATATTTATAGCATTGTAGTTGGTGTGGGATTCCAGTGTTCAGAAACTCTCTGGGAATGCTTTTATTTTGGGCTAGTGTTTGAAAACTCATTGGAAGTGATTTTTCTTGGAAAATAGAGAAATATACATGTTTGGTGACAGAATAACTAGAACTGTGGTCATTGGTGACTCAGATAAAAGCAAGAAAAATGGAACTTTCCTGAGCAGGCATGTGCCATTGTATAATAAGCAGAATATTTGCTTCAGGTGAGAGATTTGTTATTCATCCTTGTTTTAGGAAAGAGAACAAATTTGGTATAACTAGATAGATATTTCCCTCACAGGAATTGGCTTAGCAGAGTGTAAAACTGATTTTAGATCATCAAAATCTTACTTGTTCCAAATAAGAATTCTTTTGTGGAGTGTGGACTTACATCAAAAAGCTTTATTAACAAGATGGATCAGGTAAGGAGGTCCAGCTCATTGAAGTTAATCAAATATTTTGTTGCTAATCCTTGTTGAAAATCTTTTTAATACTATTGGCCCATTTTATCGCCTGCCTTATGTAGCATAGTACAGTGAACATAAATATAACTTTATTTGGGTGATTAAGCTCTTAGGACCTCAGAATCATTATTCTCTCACCATTTTGATTGTGCAGCAATGTGGATAGATAGAAGTTTGGTTTTTCTGTGTCTTGCAATATGCTTGTAAGTTAGTGATGCTTTATAAAACAATAATAATTTTAAAATATCACTTCTTAATATTTTCTCCTAATCATAGTATATAATTAAATAAATGGTATTAATTACTCTAGCTAATTGAATTTTAGATAATCAAGGTATTTAATTTGGGTTTTCCTTGGATGGCAGTGATGGAAGTTATGTTTACATGTTTTTTTGTGAAGTAAGTAGACTTGTTACAATACTTTTGACAATAAACATATGGGACCTTAAGAAATACAGACATGGAAAGCATTACTCCTTTGAGGTAAAAGTATTAATTTCGTGACTTGAGGTGAATCATTTAGATTGCTTAGACCATGGCCATGTGGATTTAGTCCCTACTTCATGATTTGAACATCTATGGAGAACATGATTTCAAATGTACAGAGATCATTTGAACTTAGTATACATATACATGAATTTTTACTTACAAACCCACAATTTCACCGTTACTCTGAGAATGGGGCAGTGTATTTTTCACTACAGAATTATGATTCAAACTGGCGTACTGTAAAAAATAAAGCTAGCTTTGTATTTGAACATGGAAAGCTACTTCCAATGCTTGTCCGTTCACCATGGAGTTTACACATGTCACAGCAAACAGTTTTTGCTTCATACATCATCGGATGAAAGGTTATCAAGTTGCTACTGTTGGCACAGTTACAAGAGGCGAGGCTGTTGATGTCAGTAAATGTAGGTTTCATCAACAAAAGCTAACCAAATGTGGTCAATTATACTGCTTGATGACAACAGGGCTTTAAAATAACAGCAAGGTCACTTGCATAATATTCCAGACAAGAGCTCTTTCCTAGAACTTTGATATTACCTCTAGCTATAGAATATTAAATACTCTAAATTACAATGTAAGTCCCTGAAGAAAAAAACGGAAGCAAGTCTATCTGCAGTCTAATCGTCACTGACTGGTGCCTGTCCTCCATGTTGACATTGCTATCATATAGGGGATTTTATCTGCCCTCTACTTTTACATAAAAGGTAAATTGACAGGAAAATGTGCATGTCAGAGAATTATTATGAAAACTATCAACGCTTGATTGTAGGTGATTTTTTACTATCAAATGTCTTTCACAGTTAAAAATCATAGATTAATATTAAAAATAAGATTTGATTAATATAGGTGTCAAATCTTTCAACTTGCAGTGGATGTGATGGGTGTGGTTTGGAGGAAGGGGAGACATTACACAATTCCAGGATCTAACCCTTCTCAAACCTGCAGGTGCTTATGTTAGTGATGATACATGTACTGAGTAAGACCCTGAGAGGTCCTGAGCCATCAGGAAAAATAGGATTGAAATACATTCCCATTCTGAGCTTATAGGCTCTGTTTGAAAAGATTTTCACCAACTAGGAGTTTTTTGTGTAACGCTCAGTTAACCTGAAAATTAAGCTTAAGTGAAAACTCACATTTGCCTGAAAAGTATGGTAACTAAGGTTTCATTGTAAAATGTTGATAAAGTGTCATAAATGTATGACTCTATAGTCACTGAGCTAATATCTAGAAAACTATGCAAGTAGTGGGTAAATTTTTTATGACGTATTGGTATATATGTCTTAGTACTCTGTGCTACTTATTTCTTACCCTTGTTTTTGTGATAAATGAAATGATTTTATTTTGCAAACACTTTGATTCTTCAAGATCAGTACTGTCTAATTAATAAATACTATTTTCCATGATACTAAATTGTATCTAAGGATCATATTGTTGGTATGGCCTCAGATTTCTATCTATTAGTTCTACTTGTGTATGATCAGATCTAGTACTAAGCAGTGTATTTCAATAAGTACTTTAATCCCTGAAAAGTAAAATGAGGAAAACTTTGACTGCAGTTCTACCTTTAGTACTGAACTCAACTTCTTAATGAGAGTTAGTCAATCTGTAATTAATGATTATAGTATCTGTCTTCAGGTACTATTTTTATATATGTGTATTGAGATAATATATTAAAATCATTTTGAGTTCTTTAAAGAAATGTTATTATAGACCATAACACTAGCATGTCTAAAATACAGGGATCTGACAAAATGCTGTTTGTTATTATCAGAGGATTAGCTATGATAGTAACAATTATGCTGAACTGAACAATTTTTAAAAGATAGATTTAAATTCTGAATATTTATCTATCTTTTGTGTTTGTTTAGGATTAGAAGACTAAAATTCCATAATGGCAAGCTAAAGAATTTCATCAATGCAACATACTATAACCTATTTGTTTTATCCCATCAAATTTATAAGATTATATTACAGGAAAAAAATACATTGAAAGTAAGAAAAGCATGTGTATATTTGTGCATGTGTTGTATTTTGCTTAATGCTACCATTTTAAACAAGCGTTAAGTAATTTACACTTATTAGTTTCTCATTGATTTGTTGCTATGACTAGAACTTTATAAATTGATATTATACTGTCTTTTGCAAAGAAAAGAAAACAACATATGGAAAGTACCTTGTGATTTAGAATAATCAAAATCCAGAGTTATACCACTCTATGATTTAATGCCTCCAGATGTAGACTTCTTATATTTTCAGAAGTTTTCTTCTTTTATTCTGTTGATTTCCAATTTTTGAAGTTTTTATATTTAGCAAGGACCAGTTAATCTCATTTCCTCATTCTTCAAATGAAAGAAAACTTAAAAGGTGAAGTAATTACATATTTAAAACTCATGCACACTTAAAAAAAGGTGAGCTTGCTGGATAATTTCAAAAGGCTGTGTCACCAAAAGCCTGCATTTTGTTGAAGGGAAGATGCAATAGAGGCTTACTCCCCATCCTTGTGTGAATTCTCCAGTGAGTCTGTGGGAAGGAATGACGTTTGCTGATCTTCTCACACTCTTAGCAGTAGCAAGTGTGGTCATTTAGTCTGAACTTGAAGCAAGGGGATGGTGAACAGAGCTTGAAAGCTAACAATGAGAATTAGTAACTAGTGGACAAGTCTAAACATAGGCAAAAAGTGCCCTTGTTGACTTAGATCAAAGGAGCCTGACACTCCTTTATGTATCAGGTTTTTCTTGATACTGGTCAAAGAGTGGTAGATATTTGGGAAAAAATAATGAGATGTACAATTCTGTAAGGTTAATCTTGATTGAAATGTTAGTCTTTGATAATTATTTCAACATTAAATTGAAATGACTATAAATATGAATTTCATTAGCTGACACAATATGAAACAGGATATATCTTTAAATCTGGTACTATCTCTCAAAGAACAATTGCAATACCTGGTGGAAGAAGAACTTATTCCTTATAACATTGTTTCATAAGAAATCAGAGCAAGGGAACTCACCAGTCCAGATTTCTACATTTTGAAGTTTCATTTAGTAAGTACAGTAGATTTTATAGACTTTCTATTCCCATATATCAAATAAAACAAACTCCCTTTACTCTTATGGTAATGATACTTGGTTTACCAGAATAATAATTATAGCAGACATTTATATCCCTTACTATTTGCCAGGCATTAACATGAATGCCTTAATATATTTTGAACTCATTGAACATAGGCAAAACCCCTATGAAATAAATGCTGTCATTATTCCTATTTTACAGATGAGGAAACTGAGGCACAGAAAGTTGAATTACTTGGTCAAAGTCACACAGCTAATAAGTGGTGGAATTTTTTTGAATGAAGTTCCTAATCCTGGCTTCAAATTCCATGCTCTTTATTTCTGCACCACAGTGCCTCTTAGGTTTTGTGCAAATTTGCCAAGAAATCAGGAAAAGGGAAGGAAAGAGTCTGAAGGTCTGCAATAGTTTTAAAAACTTCTTTCTGAAAGATTCTATGAAAAATGAGAAGCAGATTCACTATGTGTACTGTGTTTCTTTCCTTCATGAGGTTAAATGAAGCTCTAGAAGATAGGAAATGAAATACCCTGATACTGCAACATTGAAATTTTTTCACAGAAAAATATGTCAAGAATTGTTGGCTACATAAAGTACATTAATAAACTTTGTAAATTATCTTTAAATAATTGTCAACCTTTTTGAAAGCCTTTTAAAAAAGATTTGAAATATTTTCATCACCTTATCACCTGCACAGTTAATAAAAATAAGTAAAAACATTGTTTTTTACCTTTTACATGGCAAATGTTTTTGACTTGAGTGATTTTCCTAGGATGCCTTAGACTACTGTGGGATTTGGGTACTGGCTTATTCTTTATCCAGGAAGATAAATATCAATCAAGTATACATTACTGAATGGAAAAAGAGTCTACTTCTGTTGGAGAGCTATTTGTAAGTAATTGAAAGTGGTTGTGTGTGGGGGTACTATTTGACAGCTTTCTTGGTACTTCAGATAGTAAGTTTCTAACAACTCTTGACCAGGAAATTGGAGACTTAATCCTGTCAGCTGCTGATCTGAGTATGTTTATAGCCTCAATTCCATTTTGCATCATCTGTGCCCAAAACTGTAGGGTGACGTAGAGCCTAGAAAATTACAACCATAGAGGCTTCTAATCATATCCAATGGAAGAAGTATCCATTTTTTTAAAAGGCAGAATTCTGCTGCAGTCACCTATTGTCTAGAGGAAAAGAGAGAATGTAGCCGAAGTAGTAAAGGTCAAGAATACCAATTAAAGTGATAATAACACCCTTGGCATTTTAGGCATTAGAGTTTGGACTTAGAGAATTCGAGAATAAGGGTAAGGTCTTTAAGGATTTAGCTGGAGATTAAGAGTACATCACAAAGATTAGCAAGTGAAATTACTTGTGAAATAGTGTTCATTATATTGATGCCCTTGGAAGATATAATTTAAAATATTCTACAATCTATTATATATTGGATAGATAGTGGAAGCTTATATTACTATTTTCAAAATTCTAGAATTCTAGAAAGAAACAGCAAACACCAAGGGTTTAATGATATAGCCCCAATCAAAAAGTAACTGGAAGTGTGAATGTATATAGAAATATACATCCTGTTGAAAATTGAGATCCTCTTTGGACCCCTTGCCCATTTCTTTTACATCATTAATTTTCTAGTTCTCTAGGCTCGAAACCATATCTTTACGTTTTTGTCTTTGGTCTCAGGCAGTATATCAACAAGACCTACCAACTTTTTTTTTCTGCATTGTATTTTAGAAAAATCTTATTTTTTAGTTTTATTTTCTTATTTTGCATACTGACTTAGGCTGTTTTCACTTCACATCTGGAACTTCTTTTATCATCTTTTAGTCATATTTGCATCAGTCCACAGTCATTTTTCCTTTCTAATCCTATTGAAAGATACTCTTGCCTACACTTAATTTCTTCCATATTGTTTCTATGCTCAAGTATCTGTGGTGACAAGTCCGTAGGCTCCTGCCTGACGTTCAGGACTTTCTGACAGATGTCTTTCCCCTTATCTAATTGCTGCAAGAGAGCACACACACATCTGAGCAACTTCTTTTCTGGTTAGCTTTTATGGGCTTTCATTTCTGGATCCATAAATTCTAATTAAACTCAACCACCTTCAATGAGTATTGCATTTAAAATACTTGTGGTTTTATTTGTCTTCTGGATTTTAAGTTACTGATGATATCCTTTGGATACTCTAGTGTAGTTATAACCAGGAATTCCAGAGACGTATTTGGATGAGCAGTATTAACAATGATATTACTTTTCCTTTCATTTTAAATCATTAAACTTTTCAAGATATTTTCTGTATTCCTATGAAGTTTCTCTCCTCTTTCTGTGAAAAAGAGGTAATTCAGAGCTAAATTTAACTTTAACTAACCAGTCTGGGTTGCTGGGGATCAATGTTCTTATCCTGATGAAGTTGATAGTTCAGCTATGGCTTCTTTATACTTATGGTCTCAGGAAATGGGAAGTGTTGACGTTGTGTCACACCTTCTTTTTCAAAGCCAATAAACCACATTTTAATAGCCTCATGAGTTTACTGTTTCACACATGAAATGTTGAGAGGTAAGAATGCAAGCTCTTTTCGTTTATAGATGGATTTCCTGACAAGGATTAGATTGTGTTTTTAAATTCATCGCAGAAAAAAAATAAAAGGAAGGAAGAGGAAATAAAAAAATGGAAAGAAAAGATAGAGGAAGGGAGGGAGCAAGGAGTGAAGTAAAGAAGGAAGGAAAAGAAAGAAAAAACAGTCATGTAAGTAATAGAAAGAAGAATAAAAATTATTTGAATCAATATTGTCACTTTCTAGAGGTAAAAGTATTATTCAAGTTTTATTCAATAAATTAATCAAGTTTCTTAGAAAACATAATGGACCATGCAACCTCAAGTTACACCAACTGTCTGACAAGGCAAAGCTGGACTTATGCAAGTCTCCTGTTTACCCAAGAATGCAGACATTTCCCTTACGAAATGAGGCAGCCTTATCTTTATTATTCTAGTTCATTTTAGTTTACAGTTCTGCTGTAAACAATATTTCAGAAGCTTACTTCAAGATTCCTAAATAAATGAACAGGAAAAAATAATGCTCAGTGGTGGTAATCTACATTTCATATATTGTATGATTGAAAAAAGGTATTTCTGGATAACAGAAAAATAATTAAAAAATGATAGTTGTGCTTTATTTAGTAGAATCTGTGTGAATAATGGAAGTTAAATTGAGCTGCTGAAAAATCTTTGTATTTTCTAAAAAAAAATGTTAGCCAGATTGTGATGACTTTGGAACTCAAGTACTAGGAGCATCAAAGAAGACATTCCTATGTCTTTTAATCTATGTCAAAATTGCTGTTATGGTAAAATATTTTTACTTGAGTACTAGTATGCAGTGCACAATAATCTGCCTAACCTCTAGTCAGGACATAAATTCATCTTTTTCCCATCTCTATTTCTGTGCAGGTTGAAGACCAGAGTTTTATTTGCTCTGGCAAACCTTCCTTGGCGAAAGCCAAGTAATCTAATGTTAATTGCATTGCCTTACCCTGATACCCACAGAAAGTGTCATTTCCATATTTCAGGAAAAATTTAGAGTCTCTGTGTTCATAGAAAACTATCCATTACATGTCATAAAAATTATGTAAGTTAGACCTGAGACTATTACTGGCTTCTGAAGATAAAATCCTATGAAATGAAGCAGTTCAGCATGGGTTGAAGCAGTATGTGTTGCTTTCATCTTAAGATAAAACCCAATAAAATAAAACAGCTGACTTGAGCTGGAACAGGGTGTGCTATCTCTATACTACAAATCTGTTTCTTATTTTCTGTCTATAAAACTGAAACATCAGTGGTAAAGTTTTTACAGTATTTCTCCCTTTCCTCCATTCAAATAACACATTTCCTTAGTAAAGGTGAATTAAAATTTAGATTACCTATTCAGTTTTCCTTTTTGGTGTTAGTTTTACACCCTGAGACGTTATGGGAGAAATTTGACTGCATACAATCACTGGGAACATAGACTTACATTTTAGAATTCAGGATGTTTGGGGTCTCAACAAATAATTATTTAAGTAGCATTTCAGTATAATTTTCAGTTTTAAAAATTAATATACTTTAATTTATTTTATTTCATATTTTAAATTCGTGTCCTAAGTGCTCTTTAGGATAACATTTTCAGGGAGAAGTTGTTCGTAATTTCAAGCACAGAGATGCATTTGCAATCTCCCTTAAGTAATAAAGAATTATCAGTGTAAAAAGAATAATAGAAAATCTTGGATCGTGATTCTTCTGGTAGAAGTAGTTACTAGTCAGTCTCAGATTCTATGATGCTCAGTGGGAATTTTATTTTTATAAATACCAAGGAATTTAATTTTTATATAATAATATTATCTATTCCCATCCCATATTCAAGTGTCATCAATTTTTGCAAAAATGTCTATACATCTAATTTTTTCTACCAGTTTAATTGAGATATAATTGACATACAGCACTGCATAAGGTTAAGCTGTACAGAATGATTTGACTTACATCATGAAATGATTATCAGAATAAGTTTAGTGAACATCTACCATCTCATTAATTAATTTTTTAACATCTTTATTGGAGTATAATTACTTTACAATGCTGTGTTAGTTTCTGCAGTATAACAAAGTGAATCAGTTATATGTATACATATATCCCCATGTCCCCTCCTTCTTGCGCCTCCCTCCCACACTCCTTATCCAACACGTCTAGGTGGTCACAAAGCACCAAACTGATCTCCCTGTGCTATGCAGCTGCTTCCCACTAGCTATCTATTCTACATTTGGTAGTGTATATATACTCATGCCACTCTTTCACTTTGTGCCAACTTACCCTTCCCCCTTGCTGTGTCCTCAAGTCCATTCTCTACGTCTGCGTCTTTATTCCTGTCTTGCCCTTAGGTTCATCAGAAACTTGTCTTTTTTTTTTAGATTCCATATATATGTGTTACTATATGGTATTTGTTTTTCTCTTTCT
>NW_020174573.1:247033-247255 GCF_003031525.2 Neophocaena asiaeorientalis asiaeorientalis | reverse complement strand
TGATCTCCCTGTGCTATGCGGCTGCTTCCCACTAGCTATCTACCTTACATTTGGTAGTGTATATATGTCCATGCTTCTCTCTCGATTTGTCACAGCTCACCCTTCTTCCTCCCCATATCCTCGAGTCCGTTCCCTACTAGGTCTGTGTCTTTATTCCTGTCTTATCCCTAGGTTCTTCATGACATTTTTTCCCCGTAAATTCCATATATATGTGTTAGCATA
>NW_020174573.1:237220-246894 GCF_003031525.2 Neophocaena asiaeorientalis asiaeorientalis | reverse complement strand
CAACCTTGTCTTGTTCCTGATCTTAGTGGAAATGCTTTCAGTTTTTCACCATTGAGGATGATGTTGGCTGTGGGTTTGTCATATATGGCCTTTATTATGTTGAGGAAAGTTCCCTCTACGCCTACTTTCTGCAGGGTTTTTTAATCATAAATGGGTGTTGAATTTTCTCGGAAGATTTCTCTGCATCTATTGAAATGATCACGTGGTTTTCCTCCTTCAATTTTTTAATATGGTTTATCACATTGATTGATTTGCATATATTGAAGAATCCTTGCCTTCCATGAATAAACCCCACTTGATCATGGTGTATGATCCTTTTAATGTGCTGTTGGATTCTGTTTGCTAGTATTTTGTTGACGATTTTTGCATCTATGTTCATCAGTGATATTGGCCTGTAGTTTTCTTTCTTTGTGACATCCTTGTCTGCTTCTGGTATCAAGGTGATGGTGGCCTCGTAGAATAAATTTGGGAGTGTTCTTCCCTCTGCTATATTTTGGTTTGGTGGTGCTGAACTCTCTCAACTTTTGCTTGTCTCTAAAGGTTTTAATTTCTCCATCAAATCTGAATGAGATACTTGCTGAGTAGAGTAATCTTGGTTGCAGGATTTTCACTGTGCCACCTGGGACGCCCTCCCTTGCTGCTTTTAATATTTTTTTTCTTTGTGTTTAATTTTTGGTAGTTTGTTTAATATGTGTCTTGTTATGTTTCTTCTTGGATTTATCCTGTACGGGACTCTCTGTGCTTCCTGGACTTGACTGATTATTTCCTTTCCCATGTTAGGGAAGTTTTCAACTATTATCTATTCAAATATTTTCTCAGGCCCTTTCTTTTCCTCTTCTTCTTCTGGGTCCCCTTTATTTCAAATGTTGGTGAGTTTAATGTTGTCCCAGAAGTCTCTGAGACTGTCCTCAATTCTTTTCATTCTTTTTTCTTTATTCTGCTCTGTGGCTGTTATTTGCACTATTTTATCCTCCAGGTCACTTACCCATTCTTCTGCCTCAGTTATTCTGCTATTGAATTCTTCTAGAGTATTTTTAATTTCATTTATTGTGTTGGTCATCATTGTTTGTTTGTTCTTTAGTTCTTTTATGTCTTTGTTAAATGTTTCTTGTATTTTCTCCATTCTATTTCCAAGATTTTGGATATCTTTCCTATCATTACTCTGAATTCTTTTTCAGTTAGACGACTGCCTATTTCTTCTTCATTTGTTTGGTCTGGTGGGTTTTTACCTTGCTCCTTCATCTGTTGCATATGTATCTGTTTTCTCATTTTGTTTAACTTACTGGGTTTGGGGTCTCCTTTTCACTGGTTGCAAGTTCATAATTCCCATTATTTTTGGTGTCTGCCCCCAGTGAGTGAGGTTGGTTTAATGGGCTGTGTAGGCTTCCTGTTGGAGTGGACTTGTGCCTGTGTTCTGGTGGGTGAGGCTGTATTTTGTCCTTCTGGTGGCAGGGCCGCATCCAGTGGTGTGTTTTGGAGTGTCTGTGAACTTAGTATGATTTTAGGCAGCCTTTCTGCTAATGCATGGGTTTGTGTTCCTGTCTTGCTAGTTATTTGGCATGGGGCATACAGCACTGGAGCTTGCTGGCCATTGGGTAGGGGTGGGTCTTAGTGTTGAGACAAAGATCTGTTGGAGAGCTCTCTCTGATTGATCTTACATGGAGCCAGGAGGTTCCTGGTGGTCCAGTGTCCCAGGCTTGTGCCTCCCACCCCAGAGGCTCAGGCCCAACAGCTGGCCAGAACACAAATACCCTATGAGCCACAGGGCTCAGAAGAAAAGGAAGAAAGAAAAAAAACAAAAATGAAAACAAAAACAAAAAAATGGACAGATAGAATCTTAGGACAAATAGTAAAAGCAAAGCTATACAGACAAAAATTACACAAAGAAGCATACACATGCACATTCACAAAAAGAGAAAAAGGAGGAAAAAATATATATGTATATAAAAAAGGAAGAGAGCCACCATACCAATAAACAAATTCACCAATGATAATAAGCACTAAATACTAAACTAAGATAAACATAAAACCAGAAACAAATTAGACACAGAAAGCAAACCCCAGGTGTTAGTTGTTCCCAAAGTCCATGGCCTCAGTTTTGGGAACATTTTTTGTCTCTTCAGGTATTCTTCAGATGCAGCATTTATCAAGTTGATTGTGGGGATTTAATCTGCTGCTGCTGAGGCTGCACGGAGAAATTTCCCTTTCTCTTCTTTGTTCGCTCAGCTTCTGGGGTTCAGCTTTGGTTTTCGCCCTGTCTCTGCATGTAGTTGCCCTCAAGCATCTGTTTCCTGCCCAGACAAGAGGTGGTTAAAGCAGCGGCTGATTAGGGCTCTCTGGCTCACACAGGCTAGGGGTAGGGAGGGGTATGGTAGTCATAATTGGAATGTGGGGCAAGCCTGTGACGTTAGAAATCAGCATGATGTTGTGACAGCCTGAGGTGTGCCTTGTGTTCTCCTGGGGAAGTTGTCCCTGGATCACAGGACCCTGGTAGTGGTGTGCTGCACAGGCTCCTGGGGGCGTGTGGATAGTGACCTGCACTTGCACACAGGATTCTTAGTGGCAGCGGCAACAGCATTAGCCGTTCATGCCTGTCTCTGGTGTCTGAGCTGATAGCCACAGCTTGTTCCTGTCTCTGGAGCTCATTTAGGCAGTGCTCTGCCTTCTGTGGGCATAGGGAGCAGGAATCTCCTCTCCTCATGCACCATGAAACAAAGGTCTCTTGCCTTCCTGGCAGGTCCAGACTTTTTCCCTGACACCCTCCCAGCTAGCTGTGGCACAATGCATTAGCCCCCTTCAGGCTGTGTTCACGCAGCCAACCCCAGTCCTCTCCCTGCGATATGACCTCTGAAGCCCGAGCCTCAACACCCAGTTCCCACCCGCCCCAGTGGGTGAGCAGACTCGGGCTGGTGAGTGCTGGTCAGCACCGATCCTTGTGCGGGAGTCTCTCTTTGTGGCCTCTCCCATTGCAGAGCACAGGCTTCAGATGTGCAGGCTCAGCGGCCATGGCTCACGGGCCTAGCCGCTCCACAGCCTGCGGGATATTCCCGGACTGGGTCACAAATCCATGTCCCCTGCATCGGCAGGCAGACTCTCAACCACTGTGCCACCAGGGAAGCCCTAGATGTATTTTTGATGTATTTGTGGGGAAGGTGATCTCCGCATCCTACTCTTCCACCGTCTTGAAGGTCTCCTCAGTGGGAATTTTTAATTTAAGAAGTTCTAACTGGTGAAATTGCTTAAAAGAATAAGTGAAGGAAAACCAGCAATATTCAAATTCATCATTATTCCATTAGTATTGCTTATTCTGTCTCTTGAAGTATTTTCCTCTGATTAAGTGCAATTTGGATTTTTCGAGGCCACAAAATAAGCAATGAATTACCCACAACAGTATAGCTGAAGTAGTCAAAAAGTACAATTTCCTCTCTGTATTCCTGTCCACTCAGCACGTGGATATACTTGCATACACATACACACAAGGGCACACACACACACACCATTTCTTTAGTTTTACAGCCTCACTCCAGGAGGTTTCTCTCTTTCTAATTAGATACACATAATCCATTCGGCCCCTTTGTGAAGTTCACAAGTTGATTCCCTCTCGCTCTTTCTCTTGTCTTCTCTGTCTTTAACTAGACAATGAAAACAAAGATACAGTAGAACCTCATTTTCTCATTATTGATTTCATGCACCAGCTGCCAGCTGTTTTAGCTTGTTCGTTTATATAACCCTCTGGGTAACTTTTTAAAAGTACTTTTCTTGGGCCATCTGTTAAATACGATTGCTTTAATAATTAAAGACTCACCATCATCTTTCAAAGAAACATAATTGTTGTCATTGCAGCTGAGATATCAACATTTTGGATTCAGATACACAGACGGTTTTCATTCCATGAATCAGTATCAAATCAAATTCTTTGGGACACTAGTACTGCATGATTCCCCTCCCGTCGCCTCCCCCCCGCCGCCACATGCCGTGCCAAACAGTTTATGTTAAGGGGAAAAGTTCCTTAATATTTACAACTTAAGCTTTCTGTTTAAGGTCTTATTTTCCCCTCAACTTTTGCTTTCAGGTATTAGGGATCAATACTTAAGCCTGTCAAAATCTCATTTTTATGAATGCACAGGTAGTTTTTAAACATATATTCAGGAAGGCACTTCAGGTGGATGTACTCATAAGACCACCCATTGTAATGAATGCAGATATTTTTCTAGATAGAATCAAGCTCATGGATTCTAATGGGGAAGTATTGTTTATAAGTCAGCATCTCACCATCTGTCTTTTACTTAGTTGAAGGCTATCTCATGTACAGACAGAATCTGGGAACAAACCTTCTACTCAGACGCTTATCATCTTGGAATGTTGCTAAAATTGACATGCTTTGCCATTAGGCTTATGAGTGATGCTGTTTCTTAGTTTTCTTTACTTACCATGGTAGATATCTATACTTTGTGTTATTGACTCAGGATGTGTAGGTTTTTTAATCTTTAGTATTGGAAGTGCATTTATTGGGTGATAAGCAAAAGACATCAAACCATTATTTGAATGGCATCACCAGAGTTTAATTCAAATGTGAAAATGGATACAACCTCAGTTTGAACTCTTCTTTAAGGCTCTGACTAGGCTTAAATGTTCCAATGATTTTTGCATTGCTTAAAATGTTTTATGAGGAAGCCTTGTTTATAAAAGCTTTTGCCTTTTGTTTCCAGTATGTACCAGTCCTATAGGGTGAAAAAGGTATATCAATTTTTATGCCACCTCTATAGTATTATCAGTACATTTAATTTTTTACAGAATTCTTTGTTTAGCCCTGTAACTCATTGCTCTAAAGTTCATGTTTGCTAAATTTGACATGAGGGAAATTGTAGTATATTTTAGATTTTTGAGGTGGAGGTAACATTTTTTTTTTGTGAAATCTAACAAAACAGTTTTCTTCAAAATAGAATAAAGGAAATGTTTTCTTAATACAGTGAGCATAACTTATATTAGCTTCTGTGAACCTGAAAATTTGGACTTTGTTTAAAACAGCATTCCCATCTTTAATATTTTCTCATTATAAACACAGCTCTATTCTAGTCAGCTTTGGACTCTGGCCCCTGTTAATTTTTAAAATGGAAAAGAGCAGGTTGACTTTTCTGAGATAAATGCTTAAATATTCTTACAGATCAAATTGATCTCATTTAGATTAAGGTGTTGTTTGAATGGGAAGCTGCATTTTTACAGTAATCTTTGCTTTTCCATGAACCTTCTCATCATAGTTCTTTTATATCTCATGCAGCATAATCATTTATAGAAACATAACCAAGATCTAATGAACTATGGAAGCTAAGCTTAACAGTGGTCCTCTGAGTTGACTTTCTCTGTGTATTGTTAGTTATATTAACATGTCTATATTATATTTGATGAATATTTCTTAAAGCACTGCATTTATTATTTTTATTCTGTACAAACAGGATTACGAATTGTTTAGCAGTTGATTCTGTGTCTTAGTTTTAGGAAATAGGCACAAAAAATACTCCCTACCTTTTAGAGTTTTAAAATGCCTGGGTGCACAACGTTTTACACAGTGGAAGCAACCTGAGCTCTCTATGAGGAAACATATAGGTAAGTTCCCTTTAGAGAAGCCAGTACAACTTATAGGGTCAGGTCAAAAAAAAAATAATGCTCTTATCCTTAGAGTGAAATTCTATGATGTAACATTCTTCATATATTTAAATAAATTAGAACAGAGTAGTACCATTTTTCCTAAGCTTTTTCATGGCTTTTCCAAACATGTAACCTTAATAAGGAGTGCTTGGGTATTACCTCCGTGTTTTTAAACTCATTCTTACATTCACCTGAAATCCAAAGGCAGAAACTGAATTGCTACACCAATGTACACTTGATTAAATGGAGTGAACTGATTAAAGGATAGCAGTAAAGATCCTGTTTATGTATTTCTGTTTTCTTTTTTTTCTGAATATACATCAGGCAAAAGTATTGATAGAAATCTTCTCCCCTTTATTCCAAAACAAAGGGCTTAGGTCAATCCTGTAGAGACAGAGAAGGTGATAACTGAGTGGAGTTTTTAAGGATGATTAGGAGTTGGCTGAGCAGAGAAGGTGTGTGTGTGTGTGTGTGCATGCACACACGTGGGTGTGTCTGTGTGTGTTGGGGGGGCAGGAATTACAGGCAGTGAAGGCACTAGGTTTATGGATTGCTCTCCTCCTCACACCCTAGTTAATCTTTCCTCAACCTTCCTGTCACCTCCTCTCCCACCCCACCCCTCTGTTTTTCCCCTCCAGAATTTTGTTTCAGATTATAATTTGGATAAACTCCACTGTAGTCTAATATTTGCTTAATACCAATATTTCTATATAGAAATAGTTCTACCAACAAATTGGACAACCTAGAATAAATAGATAAATTTCTAGAAACATACAATCTTCCAAGACTGTTCATGATGAAATAGAAAATCTGAATAGACTGATTACTAATAAGGAGATTACAACAGTAGTCAAAAAGCTCCCAGCAAACAAAAGCCAAGGACCTGATAGCTTCACTGGTGAATTCTACAAACCATTCAAAGAAGATTTAATACCTATCCTTCTCAAATTCAAAAAATTGAAGAGGAGAGAAACCTTCCAAACACATTTTATGATGCATTACCCTGATACCAAAAGCTGACAAGGAGACCACAAAAAAAGAAAATTACAGGCAAATATCCTTGATGAACATAGATGCAAAAATCCTCAGCAAAATACTAACAAACCAAATCCAAAAATACATTAAAATGATCATACACCACGATGAAGTGGGATTTATTCCAGGAATGCAAGTATGGTTCAACATCTGCAAATCGACTAGTGTGATTAACAAAATGAAGGATAAAAATCATATGATAATCTCAATAGATGCAGAAAAAGCTTTTGACAAAATTCAACACGAATATTTGATAAGAACTCTCCACAAAGTGGTCATAGAGGCAACATGCCTCAACATAATAAGGGCCTTATCTTACTCAGTGGCAAAAAACTAAAATGTTTTTCTCTAAGATCAGGAACAAGAGAAAGGTGCCCACTCTTGCCACTTTTATTTGACATAGTATTAGAAGTCCTAACCATGGCAGTTAGGCAAGAAAAAGAAATAAAGTCATTTAAATTAGAAAAGAAGAAGTAAAACTGTCACTACTTACAGGTGACATAATACTATATACAGAAAACCTAAAGACTCCACCAGAAGACTGGTAGAACTAATGAATGAATTCAGTAAGGTTTCAGAATAGAAAATCAATACACAGAAGCCTGTAGCATTTCTATACACTTATAACAAACTCTCAGAGGAATTAAGAAAACAATCCCATTTGCAATTGCATCAAAAAAGAATGAAATACCTAGGAAAAAGTTTAACCATGATGTGAAAGGCTTGTATGCCAAAAAGTGTATGACCTTAATGGAAAGAATTGAAGAAGAGACAAAAAATGGAAAGAAAATCTGTGCTCATGGATTGGAAGAAATCTACAGATATAATGCAATCCCTATCAAAATGTCAATGGCATATTTCACAGAACTAGAACAAATAATCCTCATACTTTTATGAAACCACAGAAGACCTTGAATAGCCAAAATAATCTTGAGAAATAAGAACAAAGCTGGATGTATCACACTCCCTGATTTCAAAGTATACTACAAAGCTACAGTAATGAAAACAGCATGGCACTGGCACAAAAAATGACAGATAGATTAATGGAACAAATGGGGAGTCCAGAAATAAACCCACACATATATGTACAATTAATCTAGGACACAGGAGCAAAGAATATATAATGGAGGAAGGACAGTCACTTAAACAAATAGTGTTCAGAAAACTGGACAAGCCACACTTTTACAACATACACAAAAATAAACTCAAAATGGATTAAAGACTCGAATGTAAGACCTGAAACTGTAAAGTCCTTAGAAGAAAATATAGGTGGTAACCATATTGACTTCAATCTTAGAGATATTTTTGTGAATTTGACTTCATAGGCAAGGGAAACAAAAGCAAAAGGAAACAAATAGGACTACAGCAAACTAAAAAGCTTCTGTACAGCCAAGGAAAGTCTCATCAAAATGAAAATGTAATCTACTGAATAGAAGGTATTTGCAAATCATATATCCAAGGGGTTAATATCCAAAATATATAAAGAATTCATACAACTCAGCAACAAAGAAACAAGGCAATTAAAAAATGGACAAGGAATATCTCAATAGACACTTTTCCAAAGAAGACATACAAATGGCCAACAGACATATGAAGAGATATTCAACATCACTAATTATTAGTAAAATGCAAATCAGAAGCAGGAGATGTCACCTCATACCTGTTAGAATGGCTATTATCGAAAAGACAAAGAATGACAAATGATGGAGAAGGTATGGAGAAAAGGGAACAATTGTGCACTGTTGGTGGGACTGTAAACTGGTGCAGCCATCATGGAAAACAGTATGTAAATACCTCAACAAATTAAGACCAGAACTACCAAATGACCCAGCTATTCCACTTCTGGGTATATATCTGAAGAACATGAAAACACTAATTTGAAAAGATACATGCACCCCAGTATTCATGGCAGCATTATTTACAATTGCCAAGATATGGATGCAACCTATGTGCTCATTCACGGATGAATGGATAAAGAAGATGGAATATATATATATATTTCATATATATATATGATGGAATACTACTCAACCATAAAAAAAGATGAAATCATGCCATTTGTGACAACATGGATGGACCTTTAGGGTATTTTGCTAAGTGAAATAAGTCAAATGAAGAAAGACAAATGACATGATTTCAATCATTTGTGGAATATTAAAAAAAAACAAACAAAAAATGAAAACAAACACATCAATACAGAGAACAGATTGGTGGTTACCAGAGGGGAAGGCGGTTTGGGGGTGGGTGAAGGGGGTCAACTGTATGGTCATGGTTGATAACTAGACTTGTTGTGGTGATCACTCTGTGGTGTTTGCAGATGTTGAACTATAATTCTGTATACCCAAAATTAATATAATAATAATAGTAATAATGATAGTAGTAATAATAATTAAGCAAAGAAATAATTATATCTTTCAGCCAAGTTGTAAGAGAGAGAAATAATTCACTTTAGAAAATCTGCATTACTAGCTAGGGCTCTTTGAGTTTGTATGTTTCTTCCAATCACTTTCTCCACTGGTTAAATAAACTTGTTTACAGTACTAGTCAGAGTAGATTTAGTTGAGACAAACGTGTGTTTTCCAAATTATCCCCTCTGAGCCTTCTCACACACACACACACACACACACACACACACACACACACACGCATGCACACACACCGCCCCCCCACACATACTCCAGATCTGGGTAGCAATTATGGAGTTGTTGTAAAGCCCCTCTGACCCTGCTGCTAACTGATAATCCTCTTCTTTTTAACCTCTTATTGTTTGGCTTCCTGAAAGCACTATGGAACAGACTCATCTTGAGAATCTCAGCCAGAAGGAATGCCCAGCAGCATGGTAGCAAAAATGAGTAGGGAAAAAGCCCCTATTAGGAACTCTTTCTTCCTCTCAGCTCATCTTTGATTATTCTTGTTTGCAAAAAGAAAAAATACATAGTCTCCATTTTTCTTTTTTTTTTTTTTTTTGCGGTCAACGGGCCCCCCACTGCTGC